>NC_064639.1:618560-921590 GCF_023864345.2 Schistocerca serialis cubense | reverse complement strand
GCCGACTTAAGGACAAGAAGACTGACTCTTCTTACTGACTATGATTTCAAACACTCCTGTGACTCTAGTTATAGATTCCGATGCTTCACTTCAGGTTTACTGTATCCCTCTGACCTTATTGCCGATGAAACACAGAAATTGCATCGGAATTAAATAGAAAAGGCACAATGCCGACTTAAGTACAAGAAGACTGACTCTTCTTAGTGATTATAGTTTGAACCATTGCTGTGACACTAGTTATAGATTCCGATGCTTTACTTCAGGTTTACTGTATACCTTGGACATTCTTATTGTCGATGAAACACAGAAATTGCATCGGTATTAAATAGAAAAAGCACAATGTCGACTTAAGTACAAGAAGACTGACTCTTCTTACTGTCTATGATTTGAACCATTCCTGATACACTAGTTATAGATTCCGATGCTTCACTCCAGGTTTACTGTAACCCTTGAACCTTTTTATTGACGATGAAACGTAGAAATTGCATCGGAATTAAATAGAAAAGGCACAATGCCGACTTAAGTACAAGAAGACTGACTCTTCTTACTGACTATGTTTGAACCATTCCTGTGACACTAGTTATAGATTCCGATGCTTCACTTCAGGTTTACTGTATACCTTGGACCTTCTTATTGACGATGAAACACAGAAATTGCATCGGAATTAAATAGAAAAGGCACAATGCCGACTTAAGTACAAGAAGACTGACTCTTCTTAGTGATTATAGTTTGAACCATTGCTGTGACACTAGTTATAGATTCCGATGCTTTACTTCAGGTTTACTGTATACCTAGGACATTCTTATTGACGATGAAACACAGAAATTGCATCGGAATTAAATAGAAAAGGCACAATGTCGACTTAAGTACAAGAAGACTGACTCTTCTTACTGTCTATGTTTTGAACCATTCCTGGGACACTAGTTGTAGATTCCGATGCTTCACTCCAGGTTTACTGTAACCCTTGGACCTTCTTATTGACGATGAAACACAGAAATTGCATCGGAATTAAATAGAAAAGGCACAATGCCCACTTAAGTACAAGAAGACTGACTCTTCTTACTGACTATGTTTGAACCATTCCTGTGACACTAGTTATAGATTCCGATGCTTCACTTCTGGTTTACTGTATCCCTCTGACCTTGTTATTGACTATGAAACACCGAAATTGCATCGGAATTAAATAGAAAACTCACAATGCCGACTCAACTACAAGACGACTGACTCTTCTTACTGTCTATGCTTTGAACCATTCCTGTGACACTAGTTATAGATTCCGATGCTTTACTTCAGGTTTACTGTATACCTTGGACATTCTTATTGACGATGAAACACAGAAATTGCATCGGAATTAAATAGAAATGGCACAATGTCGATTAAAGTACAAGAAGACTGACTCTTCTTACTGACTATGTTTTGAACCATTCCTGTGACACTAGTTATAGATTCCGTTGCTTCACTTCAGGTTTACTGTATCCGTCTGACCTTCTTATTGACGATGAAACACAGAAATTGCATCGGAATTAAATACAAACCGCACAATGCCGACTTAAGTACAAGAAGACTGACTCTTCTTCCTGTCTATGTTTCAACCATTCCTGTGACACTAGTTATAGATTCCGATGCTTCACTCCAGGTTTACTGTATTCCTTGGACATTCTTATTGACGATGAAACACAGAAACTCCATGGGAATGAAATAGAAAAGGATCAATGCCGACTTAAGTACAAGAAGACTGACTCTTCTTACTGATAAGAGTTTGAACCATTCCGGTGACAATAGTTATAGATTCCGATGCTTCACTTCAGGTTTACTGTATCCCTCTGATCTACTTATTGACGATGAAACACTGAAATTGCATCGGAATTAAATAGAAACTCACAATGCCGACTTAAGTACAAGAAGACTGACTCTTCTAACTGTCTATGTTTTGAACCATTCCTGTGACACTAGTTATAGATTCCGATGCTTCACTCCAGGTTTACTGTATCCCTTGGACCTTTTATTGACGATGAAACACAGAAATTGCATCGGAATTATATAGAAAAGGCACAATGCCGACATAAGTACAAGCAGACTGACTCTTCTTAGTGATTATAATTTGAACCATTCCTGTGACACTATTCATATATTCCGATGCTTTACTTCAGGTTTACTGGATACCTTCGACATTCTTATTGACGATGAAACACAGAAATTGCATCGGAATTAAATAGAAAAGGCTCAATGTCGACTTAAGTACAAGAAGACTGAATCTTCTTTCAGTCTATGTTTTGAACCATTCCTGTGACACTAGTTAAAGCTTCCGATGCTTCACTCCAGGTTTACTGTAACCCTTGGACCTTCTTATTGACGATGAAACACAGAAATTGCATCGGAATTAAATAGAAAAGGCACAATGCTGACTTAAGTACAAGAAGACTGACTCTTCTTACTGACTATGTTTTGAACCATTCCTGTGACACTAGTTATAGATTCCGATGCTTCACTTCAGGTTTACTGTATACCTTGGATCTTCTTATTGACGATGAAACACAGAAATTGCATCGGAATTAAATATAAGAGGCACAATGCCGACCTAAGTACAAGAAGACTGACTCTTCCTACTGTCTATCTTTTGAACCATTCTTGTGACACTAGTTTTGGTTTCCGATGCTTCACTTTAGGTTTACCTTATCCCTCTGACCTTCTTATTGACAATGAAAGACAGAAATTGCATCGGAATTAAATACAAATGGCACAATGCCGACTTAAGTACAAGAAGACTGACTCTTCCTACTGTCTATGTTTGAACCATTCCTGTGACGCTAGTTATAGATTCCGATGCTTCACTTCAGGTTTACTGTATCCCTCTGACCTTATTGCCGATTAAACACAGAAATTGGATCGGAATTAAATAGAAAAGGCACAATGCCGACTTAAGTACAAGAAGACTGACTCTTCTTAGTGATTATAGTTTGAACCATTGCTGTGACACCAGTTATAGATTCCGATGCTTCACTTCAGGTTTACTGTATCCCTCTGATCTTCTTATTGACAATGAAACACAGAAATTGCATCGGAATTAAATACAAATGGCACAATGCCGACTTACGTACAAGAAGACTGACTCTTCCTACTGTCTATGTTTTGAACCATTCCTGTGACACTTGTTATAGATTCCGAATCTTCACTTCAGGTTTACTGTATCCCTCTGACCTTATTGCCGATGAAACACAGAAATTGCATCGAAATTAAATACCAACGGTACAATGCCCACTTAAGGACAAGAAGACTGACTCTTCTAACTGACTATGTTTGAACCATTCCTGTGACACTAGTTATAGATTCCGATGCTTCACTTCTGGTTTACTGTATCCCTCTGACCTTGTTATTGACTATGAAACACCGAAATTGCTTCGGAATTAAATAGAAAACTCACAATGCCGACTCAAGTACAAGAAGACTGACTCTTCTTACTGTCTAAGCTTTGAACCATTCCTGTGACACTAGTTATAGACTCCGATGCTTTACTTCAGGTTTACTGTATACGTTGGACATTCTTATTGACGATGAAACACAGAAATTGCATCGGAATTAAATAGAAAAGGCACAATGTCGACTAAAGTACAAGAAGACTGACTCTTCCTACTGTCTATGTTTGAACCATTCCTGTGACACTAGTTTAGGATTCCGATGCTTCAATTCAGCTTTACTGTATCCCTCTGACCTTATTGCCGATGAAACACAGAAATTGCGTCGGAATTAAGTACAAAAGGCCCAATGCCGACTTAAGTACAAGAAGACTGACTCCTCCTACTGTCTATGTTTGAACCATTCCTGTGACACTAGTTATAGATTCCGATGCTTCACTTCAGATTTACTGTATTCCTTGGACCTCCTTATTGACAATGAAACACAGAAATTGCATCGAAATTAAATACAAATGGCACAATGCCGACTTAAGTACAAGAAGACTGACTCTTCTTACTGTCTATATTTTGAACCATTCCAGTGGCACTAGTTATAGATTCCGATGCTTCACTTCAGATTTACTGTATTCCTTGGACCTTCTTATTGACAATGAAACACAGAAATTGCATCGAAATTAAATACAAAGGGCACAATGCCGACTTAAGTACAAGAAGACTGACTCTTCTTACTGTCTATGTTTTGAACCATTACTGTGACACTAGTTATAGATTCCGATGCTTCACTCCAGGTTTACTGTATCCCTTGTACCTTCTTGTTGACGATGAAACACAGAAATTGCATCGAAATTAAATACAAAGGGCACAATGCCGACTTAAGTACAAGAAGACTGACTCTTCTAACTGTCTATGTTTTGAACCATTCCTGTGACACTAGTTTTGGATTCCGATGCTTCACTTTAGGTTTACTGTATCCCTCTGACCTTCTTATTGACAATGAATCACAGAAATTGCATCGGAATTAAATACAAATGGCCCAATGCCGACTTAATTACAAGAAGACTGACTCCTCCTACTGTCTGTGTTTGAACCATTCCTGTGACACTAGTTATAGATTCCGATGCTTCACTTCAGGTTTACTGTATCCCTCTGACCTTATTGCCGATTAAACACAGAAATTGGATCGGAATTAAATAGAAAAGGCACAATGCCGACTTAAGTACAAGAAGACTGACTCTTCTTAGTGATTATAGTTTGAACCATTGCTGTGACACCAGTTATAGATTCCGATGCTTCACTTCTGGTTTACTGTATACCTTGTTCCTTCTTATTGACGATGAAACACAGAAATTGCATCGGAATTAAATAGAAAAGGCACAATGCCGACTTAAGTACAAGAAGACTGACTCTTCTTAGTGAATATAGTTTGAACCATTGCTGTGATACTAGTTATAGATTCCGATGCTTTACTTCAGGTTTACTGTATACCTTGGACATTCTTATTGTCGATGAAACACAGAAATTGCATCGGAATTAAATAGAAAAAGCACAATGTCGACTTAAGTACAAGAAGACTGACTCTTCTTACTGTCTATGTTTTGAACCATTCCAGTGACACTAGTTATAGATTCCGATGCTTCACTTCAGGTTTACTGTATCCCTCTGACCTTCTTATTGACGATGAAACACCGAAATTGCATCGGAATTAAATAGAAAACTCACAATGCCGACTCAAGTACAAGAAGACTGACTCTTCTTACTGTCTATGTTTTGAACCATTCCTGTGACACTAGTTAAGGATTCCGATGCTTCACTTCAGGTTTACTGTATACCTTGGACCTTCTTATTGACGATGAAACACAGAAATTGCATCGGAATTAAATAGAAGAGGCACAATGCCGACTTAAGTACAAGACGACTGACTCTTCTTAGTGATTATAGTTTGAACCATTGCTGTGACACTAGTTATAGATTCCGATGCTTTACTTTAGGTTTACTGTATACCTTGTACCTTCTTATTGACGATGATACACAGAAATTGCATCGGAATTAAATAGAAAAGGCACAATGCCGACTTAAGTACAAGAAGGCTGACTCTTCTTAGTGATTATAGTTTGAACCATTGCTGTGACACTAGTTATAGATTCCGATGCTTTACTTCAGGTTTACTGTATACCTTGGACATTCTTATTGTCGATGAAACACAGAAATTGCATCGGAATTAAATAGAAAAAGCACAATGTCGACTTAAGTACAAGAAGACTGACTCTTCTTTCTGTCTATGTTTTGAACCATTCCAGTGACACTAGTTATAGATTCCGATGCTTCACTTCTGGTTTACTGTATCCCTCTGACCTTGTTATTGACTATGAAACACCGAAATTGCATCGGAATTTAATAGAAAACTCACAATGCCGACTCAAGTACAAGAAGACTGACTCTTCTTACTGTCTATGCTTTGAACCATTCCTGTGACACTAGTTATAGATTCCGATGCTTTACTTCAGATTTACTGTATACCTTGGACATTCTTATTGACGATGAAACACAGAAATTGCATCGAAGATAAATAGAAAAGGCACAATGCCGACTAAAGTACAAGAAGACTGACTCTTCTTACTGTCTATGTTTGAACCATTCCTGTGACACTAGTTATAGATTCCGATGCTTCACTCCAGGATTACTGCAACCCTTGGACCTTCTTATTGACGATGAAACACAGAAATTGCATCGGAAGTAAATAGAAAAGGCACAATGCCGACTTAAGTACAAGAAGACTGACTCTTCTTACTGACTATGTTCTGAACCATTCCTGTGACACTAGTTATAGATTCCGATGCTTCACTTCAGGTTTACTGTATACCTTGTACCTTCTTATTGACGATGAAACACAGAAATTGTATCGGAATTAAATACAAAAGGCACAATGCCGACTTAAGTACAAGAAGACTGACTCTTCCTACTGTCTATGTTATGAACCATTCCTGTGACACTAGTTTAGGATTCCGATGCTTCACTTCAGCTTTACTATATCCCTCTGACCTTATTGCCGATGAAACACAGAAATTGCATCGGAATTAAGTACAAAAGGCACAATGCCGACTTAAGGACAAGAAGACTGACTCTTCTTACTGACTATGTTCTGAAACATTCCTGTGACTCTAGTTAAAGATTCCGATGCTTCACTTCAGGTTTACTGTATCCCTTGGACCTTCTTATTGACGATGAATCACAGGAAATGCATCGGAATTAAACACAAAAGGCACAATGCTGACTTAAGTACAAGAAGACTGACTCTTCTGGCTGTCTATATTTTGAACCATTCCAGTGGCACTAGTTATAGATTCCGATGCTTCACTTCAGGTTTACTGTATTCCTTGGACCTTCTTATTGACAATGAAACACAGAAATTGCATCGAAATTAAATACAAAAGGCACAATGCCGACTTAAGTACAAGAAGACTGACTCTTCTTACTGTCTATGTTTTGAACCATTCCTGTGACACTAGTTATAGATTCCGATGCTTCACTTCAGGTTTACTGTATCCGTCTGACCTTCTTATTGACGATGAAACACAGAAATTGCATCGGAATTAAATACAAAAGGCACAATGCCGACATAAGTACAAGAAGACTGACTCTTCTTACTGTCTATGTTTCAACCATTCCTGTGACACTAGTTATAGATTCCGATGCTTCACTCCAGGTTTACTGTATTCCTCGGACCTTCTTATTGACGATGAAACACAGAAACTCCATCGGAATGAAATAGAAAAGGCACAATGCCGACTTAAGTACAAGAAGACTGACTCTTCTTACTGATAATAGTTTGAACCATTCCGGTGACAAATGTTATAGATTCCGATGCTTCACTTCAGGTTTACTGTATCCCTCTGATCTACTTATTGACGATGAAACACAGAAATTGCATCGGATTTAAATAGAAAACTCACAATGCCGACTTAAGGACAAGAAGACTGACTCTTCTAACTGTCTATGTTTTGAACCATTCCTGTGACACTAGTTATAGGTTCCGATGCTTCACTCCAGGTTTACTGTATCCCTTGGACCTTCTTATTGACGATGAAACACAGAAATTGCATCGAAATTAAATAGAAAAGGCACAATGCCGACTTAAGTACAAGCAGACTGACTCTTCTTATTGATTATAGTTTGAACCATTGCTGTGACATTATTCATAGATTCCGATGCTTTACTGCAGTTTTACTGGATACCTTCGACATTCTTTTTGACGATGAAACACAGAAATAGCATCGGAATTAAATAGAAAAGGCTCAATGTCGACTTAAGTACAAGAAGACTGAATCTTCTTTCAGTCTATGCTTTGAACCATTCCTGTGACACTAGTTATAGATTCCGATGCTTCACTCCAAGTTTACTGTAACCCTTGGACCTTCTAATTGACGATGAATCACAGAAATTGCATCGGAATTAAATAGAAAAGGCACAATGCCGACTTAAGTACAAGAAGACTGATTCTTCTTACTGACTATGTTTTGAAAAATTCCTGTGACTCTAGTTATAGATTCCGATGCTTCACTTGAGGTTTACTGTATCCCTCTGACCATATTGCCGATGAAACACAGAAATTGCATCGGAATTGAATACAAAAGGCACAATGCCGACTTAAGTACAATAAGACTGACTATTCTTACTGTCTATATTTTGAACCATTCCAGTGACACTAGTAATAGATTTCGATGCTTCACTTCAGGTTTACTGTATCCCTTGGACCTTCTTATTGATGATGAATCATAGGAATTTCATCGGAATTAAATACAAAAGGCACAATGCCAACTTAAGTACAAGAAGACTGAGTCCTCTTACTGACTATGGTTTGAACCATTCCTGTGACACTAGTTATAGATTCCAATACTTCACTTCAGGTTTACTGTATCCCTCGGACCTTCTTATTGACGATGAAACACAGATATTGCATCGGAATTAAATACAAACGGCGCAATGCCGGTTTAAGTACAAGAAGAATGACTCTTCTTACTGACTATGTTTTGAACCATTCCTGTGACACTAGTTATAGATTCTGATGCTTCACTTCAGGTTTACTGTATCCCTTGGATCTTCTTATTGAAGATGAAACACGGAAATTGCATCGGAATTAAATACAAAAGGCACAATGCCGACTTAAGTACAAGAATACTGACTCTTCTTAGTGTCTATGATTTGAACCATCCCTGTGACACTAGTTATAGATTCCGATGCTTCACTCCAGGTTTACTGTATCCCGTGGACCTTCTTATTGACGATGAAACACAGAAATTGCATCGGAATTAAATATAAAAGGCATAATGCCGACTTTAGTACAAGAAGACTGACTCTTCTTACTGTCTATGTTTTGAACCATTCCTGTGACACTAGTTATAGATTCCGATGCTTCACCCTAGGTTTACTGTATCCCTTAGACCCTCTTATTGACGATGAAACACAGAAATTGCATCTGAATTAAATCCAAATGGCACAATGCCGACTTAAGTACAAGATGACTGACTTTTCTTACTGACTATGTTTTGAACCATTCCTGTGACACTAGTTATAGATTCCGATGCTTCACTACAGGTTTACTGTATCCCTCTGACCTTCTTATTGACGATGAAACACAGAAATTCATCGGAATTAAATAAAAAAGGCACAATGCCGACTTAAGTACAAGATGACTGACTCTTCTTACTGTCTATGTTTTGAACCATTCCTGTGACACTAGTTATAGATTCCGATGCTTCACTCCAGGTTTGCTATATCCCTTGGACCTTCTTATTGACGATGACACAAAGAAATTGCATCGGAAGTAAATAGAAAATGCACAATGCCGACTTAAGTACAAGAAGACAGACACTTCCTACTGTCTATGTTTTGACCCATTCCTGTGAAACTAGTTATTGATCCGATGATTGACTTCAGGTTTACTGTATCCCTCTGCCCTTCTTATTGACGATGAAACACATAAATTGCAACGGAATTAAATACAAATGGCTCAATGCTGACTTAAGTACAAGCAGACTGACCGTTATTCTGTCTATGCTTTGAACCATTCCTGTGACACTAGTTATAGATTTCGATGCTTCACTTCAGGTTTACTGTATCCCTCTGACCTTCTTATTGACGATGAAACACAGAAATTGCATCGGAATTAAATCCAAAAGGCACAGTGCCGAATTATGTACAAGAAGACTGACTCCTCTTACTGTCTATGTTTTGAACCATTCATGTGACACTAGTTATAGATTCCGATGCTTCACTCCAGGTTTACTGTATCCCTTGGACCTTCGTATTGACGATGAAACACAGAAATTGCATCGGAAGTTAATACAATTGGCACAATGGCGACTTAAGTACTAGAAGACTGACTCTTCTTACTGACTATGTTTCGGACCATTCCTGTGCCACTAGTTATAGATTCCGGTGCTTCACTTCAGGTTTAATGGATCCCTTGGACCTACTTATTGACGATGAAAGACAGAAATTGCATAGGAATTAAATACAAAAGGCACAATGCCGACTTAAGTACAAGAATACTGACTCTTCTTACTGTCTATGTTTTGAACCATCCCTGTGACACTAGTTATAGATTCCGATGCTTCACACCAGGTTGACTGTATCCCTTGGACCTTCTTATTGACGATGATACACAGAAATTGCATCGGAATTAAATACAAAAGGCACAATGCCGACTTTAGTAAAAGAACACTGACTCTTCTTACTGTCTATGTTTTGAACCATTCCTGTGACACTAGTTATAGATCCCGATGCCTCACTCTAGGTTTAATGTATCCCTTGAACCTTCTTATTGACAATGAGACACAGAAATTGCATAGGAATTAAATAAAAAAGACACAATGCCGACTTAAATATCAAGAAGGCTGACTCTGCTTACTGTCTATGTTTTCAACCATTCCTCTGACACTAGTTACAGATTCCGATGCCTCACTCCAGGTTAACTGTATCCCTTGGACCTTCTTATTGACGATGAAACACAGTAATTGCATCGGAATTAAATCCAAAAGGCACAATGCCGACTTAGGTACAAGAAGACTGACTCTTCTTAGTGACTATGCTATGAACCATTCCTGTGACACTAGTTATAGATTCCGATGCTTCACTTCAGGTTTACTGTATACCTTGGACATTCTTATTGACGATGAAACACAGAAATTGCATCGGAATTAAATAGAATATGCTCAATGTCGACTTAAGTACAAGAAGACTGACTCTTCTTACTGTCTATGATTTGAACCATTCCTGTGACACTAGTTATAGATTCCGATGCTTCACCCCAGGTTTACTGTAACCCTTGGACCTTCTTATTGACGATGAAACACAGACATTGCATCGGAATTAAATAGAAAATGCACAATGCCGACTTAAGTACAAGAAGACTGACTCTTCTTACTGACTATGTTTGAACCATTCCTGTGACACTAGTTACAGATTCCGATGCTTCACTTCAGGTTTACTGTATCCCTCTGACCTTCTTATTGACAATGAAACACCGAAATTGTATCGGAATTAAATAGAAAACTCACAATGCCGACTCAAGTACAAGAGGACTGACTCTTCTTCCTGTCTATGTTTTGAACCATTGCTGTCACACTTTTTATAGATTCCGATGCTTCACTCCAGGTTTACTGTAACCCTTGGACCTTCTTATTCACGATGAAACACAGAAATTGAATCGCAATTAAATAGAAAAGGCACAATGCCGACTTAAGTACAAGAAGACTGACTCTTCTTAGTGATTATAGTTTGAACCATTGCTGTGACACCAGTTATAGATTCCGATGCTTCACTTCTGGTTTACTGTATACCTTGTTCCTTCTTATTGACGATGAAACACAGAAATTGCATCGGAATTAAATAGAAAAGGCACAATGCCGACTTAAGTACAAGAAGACTGACTCTTCTTAGTGAATATAGTTTGAACCATTGCTGTGATACTAGTTATAGATTCCGATGCTTTACTTCAGGTTTACTGTATACCTTGGACATTCTTATTGTCGATGAAACACAGAAATTGCATCGGAATTAAATAGAAAAAGCACAATGTCGACTTAAGTACAAGAAGACTGACTCTTCTTACTGTCTATGTTTTGAACCATTCCAGTGACACTAGTTATAGATTCCGATGCTTCACTTCAGGTTTACTGTATCCCTCTGACCTTCTTATTGACGATGAAACACCGAAATTGCATCGGAATTAAATAGAAAACTCACAATGCCGACTCAAGTACAAGAAGACTGACTCTTCTTACTGTCTATGTTTTGAACCATTCCTGTGACACTAGTTAAGGATTCCGATGCTTCACTTCAGGTTTACTGTATACCTTGGACCTTCTTATTGACGATGAAACACAGAAATTGCATCGGAATTAAATAGAAGAGGCACAATGCCGACTTAAGTACAAGACGACTGACTCTTCTTAGTGATTATAGTTTGAACCATTGCTGTGACACTAGTTATAGATTCCGATGCTTTACTTTAGGTTTACTGTATACCTTGTACCTTCTTATTGACGATGATACACAGAAATTGCATCGGAATTAAATAGAAAAGGCACAATGCCGACTTAAGTACAAGAAGGCTGACTCTTCTTAGTGATTATAGTTTGAACCATTGCTGTGACACTAGTTATAGATTCCGATGCTTTACTTCAGGTTTACTGTATACCTTGGACATTCTTATTGTCGATGAAACACAGAAATTGCATCGGAATTAAATAGAAAAAGCACAATGTCGACTTAAGTACAAGAAGACTGACTCTTCTTTCTGTCTATGTTTTGAACCATTCCAGTGACACTAGTTATAGATTCCGATGCTTCACTTCTGGTTTACTGTATCCCTCTGACCTTGTTATTGACTATGAAACACCGAAATTGCATCGGAATTTAATAGAAAACTCACAATGCCGACTCAAGTACAAGAAGACTGACTCTTCTTACTGTCTATGCTTTGAACCATTCCTGTGACACTAGTTATAGATTCCGATGCTTTACTTCAGATTTACTGTATGCCTTGGACATTCTTATTGACGATGAAACACAGAAATTGCATCGAAGATAAATAGAAAAGGCACAATGCCGACTAAAGTACAAGAAGACTGACTCTTCTTACTGTCTATGTTTGAACCATTCCTGTGACACTAGTTATAGATTCCGATGCTTCACTCCAGGATTACTGCAACCCTTGGACCTTCTTATTGACGATGAAACACAGAAATTGCATCGGAAGTAAATAGAAAAGGCACAATGCCGACTTAAGTACAAGAAGACTGACTCTTCTTACTGACTATGTTCTGAACCATTCCTGTGACACTAGTTATAGATTCCGATGCTTCACTTCAGGTTTACTGTATACCTTGTACCTTCTTATTGACGATGAAACACAGAAATTGTATCGGAATTAAATACAAAAGGCACAATGCCGACTTAAGTACAAGAAGACTGACTCTTCCTACTGTCTATGTTATGAACCATTCCTGTGACACTAGTTTAGGATTCCGATGCTTCACTTCAGCTTTACTATATCCCTCTGACCTTATTGCCGATGAAACACAGAAATTGCATCGGAATTAAGTACAAAAGGCACAATGCCGACTTAAGGACAAGAAGACTGACTCTTCTTACTGACTATGTTCTGAAACATTCCTGTGACTCTAGTTAAAGATTCCGATGCTTCACTTCAGGTTTACTGTATCCCTTGGACCTTCTTATTGACGATGAATCACAGGAAATGCATCGGAATTAAACACAAAAGGCACAATGCTGACTTAAGTACAAGAAGACTGACTCTTCTGGCTGTCTATATTTTGAACCATTCCAGTGGCACTAGTTATAGATTCCGATGCTTCACTTCAGGTTTACTGTATTCCTTGGACCTTCTTATTGACAATGAAACACAGAAATTGCATCGAAATTAAATACAAAAGGCACAATGCCGACTTAAGTACAAGAAGACTGACTCTTCTTACTGTCTATGTTTTGAACCATTCCTGTGACACTAGTTATAGATTCCGATGCTTCACTTCAGGTTTACTGTATCCGTCTGACCTTCTTATTGACGATGAAACACAGAAATTGCATCGGAATTAAATACAAAAGGCACAATGCCGACATAAGTACAAGAAGACTGACTCTTCTTACTGTCTATGTTTCAACCATTCCTGTGACACTAGTTATAGATTCCGATGCTTCACTCCAGGTTTACTGTATTCCTCGGACCTTCTTATTGACGATGAAACACAGAAACTCCATCGGAATGAAATAGAAAAGGCACAATGCCGACTTAAGTACAAGAAGACTGACTCTTCTTACTGATAATAGTTTGAACCATTCCGGTGACAAATGTTATAGATTCCGATGCTTCACTTCAGGTTTACTGTATCCCTCTGATCTACTTATTGACGATGAAACACAGAAATTGCATCGGATTTAAATAGAAAACTCACAATGCCGACTTAAGGACAAGAAGACTGACTCTTCTAACTGTCTATGTTTTGAACCATTCCTGTGACACTAGTTATAGGTTCCGATGCTTCACTCCAGGTTTACTGTATCCCTTGGACCTTCTTATTGACGATGAAACACAGAAATTGCATCGAAATTAAATAGAAAAGGCACAATGCCGACTTAAGTACAAGCAGACTGACTCTTCTTATTGATTATAGTTTGAACCATTGCTGTGACATTATTCATAGATTCCGATGCTTTACTGCAGTTTTACTGGATACCTTCGACATTCTTTTTGACGATGAAACACAGAAATAGCATCGGAATTAAATAGAAAAGGCTCAATGTCGACTTAAGTACAAGAAGACTGAATCTTCTTTCAGTCTATGCTTTAAACCATTCCTGTGACACTAGTTATAGATTCCGATGCTTCACTCCAAGTTTACTGTAACCCTTGGACCTTCTAATTGACGATGAATCACAGAAATTGCATCGGAATTAAATAGAAAAGGCACAATGCCGACTTAAGTACAAGAAGACTGATTCTTCTTACTGACTATGTTTTGAAAAATTCCTGTGACTCTAGTTATAGATTCCGATGCTTCACTTGAGGTTTACTGTATCCCTCTGACCATATTGCCGATGAAACACAGAAATTGCATCGGAATTGAATACAAAAGGCACAATGCCGACTTAAGTACAATAAGACTGACTATTCTTACTGTCTATATTTTGAACCATTCCAGTGACACTAGTAATAGATTTCGATGCTTCACTTCAGGTTTACTGTATCCCTTGGACCTTCTTATTGATGATGAATCATAGGAATTTCATCGGAATTAAATACAAAAGGCACAATGCCAACTTAAGTACAAGAAGACTGAGTCCTCTTACTGACTATGGTTTGAACCATTCCTGTGACACTAGTTATAGATTCCAATACTTCACTTCAGGTTTACTGTATCCCTCGGACCTTCTTATTGACGATGAAACACAGATATTGCATCGGAATTAAATACAAACGGCGCAATGCCGGTTTAAGTACAAGAAGAATGACTCTTCTTACTGACTATGTTTTGAACCATTCCTGTGACACTAGTTATAGATTCTGATGCTTCACTTCAGGTTTACTGTATCCCTTGGATCTTCTTATTGAAGATGAAACACGGAAATTGCATCGGAATTAAATACAAAAGGCACAATGCCGATTTAAGTACAAGAATACTGACTCTTCTTAGTGTCTATGATTTGAACCATCCCTGTGACACTAGTTATAGATTCCGATGCTTCACTCCAGGTTTACTGTATCCCGTGGACCTTCTTATTGACGATGAAACACAGAAATTGCATCGGAATTAAATATAAAAGGCATAATGCCGACTTTAGTACAAGAAGACTGACTCTTCTTACTGTCTATGTTTTGAACCATTCCTGTGACACTAGTTATAGATTCCGATGCTTCACCCTAGGTTTACTGTATCCCTTAGACCCTCTTATTGACGATGAAACACAGAAATTGCATCTGAATTAAATCCAAATGGCACAATGCCGACTTAAGTACAAGATGACTGACTTTTCTTACTGACTATGTTTTGAACCATTCCTGTGACACTAGTTATAGATTCCGATGCTTCACTACAGGTTTACTGTATCCCTCTGACCTTCTTATTGACGATGAAACACAGAAATTCATCGGAATTAAATAAAAAAGGCACAATGCCGACTTAAGTACAAGATGACTGACTCTTCTTACTGTCTATGTTTTGAACCATTCCTGTGACACTAGTTATAGATTCCGATGCTTCACTCCAGGTTTGCTATATCCCTTGGACCTTCTTATTGACGATGACACAAAGAAATTGCATCGGAAGTAAATAGAAAATGCACAATGCCGACTTAAGTACAAGAAGACAGACACTTCCTACTGTCTATGTTTTGACCCATTCCTGTGAAACTAGTTATTGATCCGATGATTGACTTCAGGTTTACTGTATCCCTCTGCCCTTCTTATTGACGATGAAACACATAAATTGCAACGGAATTAAATACAAATGGCTCAATGCTGACTTAAGTACAAGCAGACTGACCGTTATTCTGTCTATGCTTTGAACCATTCCTGTGACACTAGTTATAGATTTCGATGCTTCACTTCAGGTTTACTGTATCCCTCTGACCTTCTTATTGACGATGAAACACAGAAATTGCATCGGAATTAAATCCAAAAGGCACAGTGCCGAATTATGTACAAGAAGACTGACTCCTCTTACTGTCTATGTTTTGAACCATTCATGTGACACTAGTTATAGATTCCGATGCTTCACTCCAGGTTTACTGTATCCCTTGGACCTTCGTATTGACGATGAAACACAGAAATTGCATCGGAAGTTAATACAATTGGCACAATGGCGACTTAAGTACTAGAAGACTGACTCTTCTTACTGACTATGTTTCGGACCATTCCTGTGCCACTAGTTATAGATTCCGGTGCTTCACTTCAGGTTTAATGGATCCCTTGGACCTACTTATTGACGATGAAAGACAGAAATTGCATAGGAATTAAATACAAAAGGCACAATGCCGACTTAAGTACAAGAATACTGACTCTTCTTACTGTCTATGTTTTGAACCATCCCTGTGACACTAGTTATAGATTCCGATGCTTCACACCAGGTTGACTGTATCCCTTGGACCTTCTTATTGACGATGATACACAGAAATTGCATCGGAATTAAATACAAAAGGCACAATGCCGACTTTAGTAAAAGAACACTGACTCTTCTTACTGTCTATGTTTTGAACCATTCCTGTGACACTAGTTATAGATCCCGATGCCTCACTCTAGGTTTAATGTATCCCTTGAACCTTCTTATTGACAATGAGACACAGAAATTGCATAGGAATTAAATAAAAAAGACACAATGCCGACTTAAATATCAAGAAGGCTGACTCTGCTTACTGTCTATGTTTTCAACCATTCCTCTGACACTAGTTACAGATTCCGATGCCTCACTCCAGGTTAACTGTATCCCTTGGACCTTCTTATTGACGATGAAACACAGTAATTGCATCGGAATTAAATCCAAAAGGCACAATGCCGACTTAGGTACAAGAAGACTGACTCTTCTTAGTGACTATGCTATGAACCATTCCTGTGACACTAGTTATAGATTCCGATGCTTCACTTCAGGTTTACTGTATACCTTGGACATTCTTATTGACGATGAAACACAGAAATTGCATCGGAATTAAATAGAATATGCTCAATGTCGACTTAAGTACAAGAAGACTGACTCTTCTTACTGTCTATGATTTGAACCATTCCTGTGACACTAGTTATAGATTCCGATGCTTCACCCCAGGTTTACTGTAACCCTTGGACCTTCTTATTGACGATGAAACACAGACATTGCATCGGAATTAAATAGAAAATGCACAATGCCGACTTAAGTACAAGAAGACTGACTCTTCTTACTGACTATGTTTGAACCATTCCTGTGACACTAGTTACAGATTCCGATGCTTCACTTCAGGTTTACTGTATCCCTCTGACCTTCTTATTGACAATGAAACACCGAAATTGTATCGGAATTAAATAGAAAACTCACAATGCCGACTCAAGTACAAGAGGACTGACTCTTCTTCCTGTCTATGTTTTGAACCATTGCTGTCACACTTTTTATAGATTCCGATGCTTCACTCCAGGTTTACTGTAACCCTTGGACCTTCTTATTCACGATGAAACACAGAAATTGAATCGCAATTAAATAGAAAAGGCACAATGCTGACTTAAGTACAAGAAGACTGACTCTTCTTACTGACTATGTTTTGAACCATTCCTGTGACACTAGTTATAGATTCCGATGCTTCACTTCAGGTTTACTGTATCCCTCTGACCGTATTGCCGATGAAACACAGAAATTGCATCGGAATTACATAGAAAAGGCACAATGCCGACTTAAGTACAAGATGACTGACTCTTCTTAGTGATTATAGTTTGAACCATTGCTGTCACACTAGTTATAGATTCCGATGCTGTACTTCAGGTTTACTGTATACCTTGGACATTCTTATTGACGATGAAACACAGAAATTGCATCGGAATTAAATAGAAAAGGCACAATGCCGACTTAAGTACAAGAAGACTGACTCTTCTTAGTGATTATAGTTTGAACCATTGCTGTCACACTAGTTATAGATTCCGATGCTTTACTTCAGGTTTACTGTATACCTACGACATTCTTATTGACAATGAAACACAGAAATTGCATCGGAATTAAATACAAAAGGCACAATGCCGACTTAAGTACAAGAATACTGACTCTTCTTACTGTCTATGTTTTGAACCATCCCCGTGACACTAGTTATAGATTCCGATGCTTCACTCCAGGTTGACTGTATACCTTGTACCTTCTTATTGACGATGAAACACAGAAATTGCATCGGAATTAAATACAAAAGGCACAATGCCGACTTAAGTACAAGAAGACTGACTCTTCCTACTGTCTATGTTTCGAACCATTCCTGTGACACTAGTTTTGGATTCCGATGCTTCACCTCAGGTTTACTGTATCCCTCTGACCTTCTTATTGACAATGAAACACAGAAATTGCATCGGAATTAAATACAAAAGGCACAATGCCGACTTAAGTACAAGAAGACTGACTCTTCCTACTGTCTATGTTTCGAACCATTCCTGTGACACTAGTTATAGATTCCGATGCTTCACTTCAGGTTTACTGTATCCCTCTGACTTTATTGCCGATGAAACACAGAATTTGCATCGGAATTAAATAGAAAAGGCACAATGCCGACTTAAGTACAAGAAGACTGACGCTTCTTAGTGATTATAGTTTGAGCCATTGCTGTCACACTAGTTATAGATTCCGATGTTTACTTCAGGTTTACTGTGTACCTTGGACATTCTTATTGACGATGAAACATAGAAATTGCATCGGAATTAAATAGAAAAGGCACAATGCTGACTTAAGTACAAGAAGACAGACTCTTCTCACTGTCTATGATTTTAACCATTCCTGTGACACTAGTTAGAGATTCCGATGCTTCACTTCAGGTTTACTGTATACCTTGTACCTTCTTATTGACGATGAAACACAGAAATTGCATCGGAATTAAATACAAACGGCACAATGCCGACTTAAGTACAAGAAGACTGACTCTTCATACTGTCTATGTTTTGAACCATTCCTGTGACACTAGTTTTGGATTCCGATGCTTCACCTCAGGTTTACTGTATCCCTCTGACCTTCTTATTGACAATGAAACACAGAAATTGCATCGGAATTAAATACAAATGGCACAATGCCCACTTAAGTACAAGAAGACTGACTCTTCCTACTGTCTATGTTTTGAACCATTCCTGTGACACTAGTTACAGATTCCGATGCTTCACTTCAGGTTTACTGTATCCCTCTGACCTTATTGCCGATGAAACACAGAAATTGCATCGGAATTAAATAGAAAAGGCACAATACCGACTTAAGTACAAGAAGACTGACTCTTCTTAGTGATTATAGTTTGAACCATTGCTGTCACACTAGTTATAGATTCCGATGCTTTACTTCAGGTTTACTGTATACCTTGGACATTCTTATTGACAATGAAACACAGAAATTGCATCGGAATTAAATACAAATGGCACAATGCCGACTTTAGTACAAGAAGACTGACTTTTCTTACTGTCTATGTTTTGAACCATTCCTGTGACACTAGTTATAGATTCCGATGCTTCACTCCAGGTTGACTGTATCCCTTGGACCTTCTTATTGACAATGATACACAGAAATTGCATCGGAATTAAATACAAATGGCACAATGCCGACTTTAGTACAAGAAGACTGACTCTTCTTACTGTCTATGTTTTGAACCATTCCTGTGACACTAGTTATAGATTCCGATGCCTCACTCTTGGTTTAATGTATCCCTTGAACCTTCATATTGACGATGATACACAGAAAATGCATAGGAATTAATTAAAAAAGGCACAATGCCTACTCAAGTACAAGAAGACTGACTCTGCTTACTGTCTATATTTGAACCATTCCTGTGACACTAGTTACAGATTCCGATGCCTCACTCCAGGTTTACTGTATCCCTTGGACCTTCTTATTGACGATGAAACACAGAAATTGCATCGGAAATAAATACAAAAGGCACAATGCCGACTTAAGTACAAGAAGACTGACTCTTCTTACTGACTATGCTTTGAACCATTCCTGTGACACTAGTTATAGATTCCGATGCTTCACTTCATGTTTACTGTATACCTTGGACATTCTTATTGACGATGAAACAGAGAAATTGCATCGGAATTAAATAGAAAAGGCTCAATGTCGACTTAAGTACAAGAAGACTGACTCTTCTTACTGTCTAGGTTTTGAACCATTCCTGTAACACTAGTTATAGATTCCGATGCTTCATTCCAGGTTTACTGTAACCCTTGGACCTTCTTATTGACGATCAAATACAGAAATTGCATCGCAATTAAATAGAAAAGGCACAATGCTGACTTAAGTACAAGAAGACTGACTCTTCTTACTGACTATCTTTTGAACCATTCCTGTGACACTAGTTATAGATTCCGATGCTTCACTTCAGGTTTACTGTATCCCTCTGACCGTATTGCCGATGAAACACAGAAATTGCATCGGAATTAAATAGAAAAGGCACAATGCCGACTTAAGTACAAGAAGACTCACTCTTCTTAGTGATTATAGTTTGAACCATTGCTGTCACACTAGTTATAGATTCCGATGCTTCACTTCAGGTTTACTGTATCCCTCTGACCTTCTTATTGACGATGAAGCACCGAAATTGCATCGGAATTAAATAGAAAACTCACAATGCCGACTCAAGTACAAGAAGACTGACTCTTCTTACTGTCTATGTTTTGAACCATGCCTGTGACACTAGTTATAGATTCCGATGCTTCACTCCAGGTTTACTGTATTCCTTGGACCTTCTTACTGACGGTGAAACACAGAAATTGCATCGGAATTAAATAGAAAAGGCACAATGCCGATTTAAGTACAAGAAGACTGACTCTTCTTAGTGATTATAGTTTGAACCATTGCTGTGACACTAGTTATAGATTCCGATACTTTACTTCAGGTTTACTGTATACCTTGGACATTCTTATTGACGATGAAACACAGAAATTGCATCGGAATTAAATAGAAAAGGCACAATGCCGACTTAAGTACAAGAAGACTGACTCTTCTTACTGACTATGTTTGAACCATTCCTGTGACACTAGTTACAGATTCCGATGCTTCACTTCAGGTTTACTGTATCCCTCAGACCTTCTTATTGACGATGAAACACCGAAATTGCATCGGAGTTAAATAGAAAACTCACAATGCCGACTCAAGTACAGGAAGACTGACTCCTCTTACTGTCTATGTTTTGAACCATTCCTGTGACACTAGTTATAGATTCCGATGCTTCACTCCAGGTTTACTGTATACCTTGGACCTTCTTATTGACGATGAAACACAGAAATTGCATCGGAATTAAATAGAAAAGGCACAATGCCGACTTAAGTACAAGAAGACTGACTCTTCTTAGTGATTATAGTTTGAACCATTGCTGTGACACTAGTTATAGATGCCGATGCTTTACTTCAGGTTTACTGTATACCTTGGACATTCTTATTGACGATGAAACACAGAAATTGCATCGGAATTAAATAGAAAAGGCACAATGCTGACTTATGTACAAGAAGACAGACTCTTCTTACTGACTATGTTTTGAACCATTCCTGTGACACTAGTTATAGATTCCGATGCTTCACTTCAGGTTTACTGTGTACCTTGTACCTTCTTATTGACGATGAAACACAGAAATTGCATCGGAATTAAATACAAACGGCACAAAGCCGACTTAAGTACGAGAAGACGGACTCTTCCTACTGTCTATGTTTTGAACCATTCCTGTGACACTAGTTTTGGATTCCGATGCTTCACCTCAGGTTTACTGTATCCCTCTGACATTCTTATTGACAATGAAACACAGAAATTGCATCGGAATTAAATACAAATGCCACAATGCCGACTTAAGTACAAGAAGACTGATTCTTCCTACTGTCTATGTTTTTAACCATTCCTGTAACACTTGTTATAGATTCCGATGCTTCACTTCAAGGTTTACTGTATCAATCTGACCTTATTGCCGATGAAACACAGAAATTGCATCGGAATTAAATGAAAAAGGCACATTGCCGACTTAAGTACAGGAAGACTGACTCTTCTTAGTGATTATAGTTTGAACCATTGTTGTCACACTAGTTATAGATTCCGATGCTTTACTTCAGGTTAACTGTATACCTTGGACATTCTTATTGACGATGAAACACAGAAATCGCATCGGAATTAAATAGAAAAGGCACAATGTCGACTTAAGTACAAGAAGACTGACTCTTCTTACTGTCTATGTTTTGAACCATTCCTGTGACACTAGTTATAGATTCCGATGCTTCACTCCACATTTACTGTAACCCTTGGACCTTCTTATTGACGATGAAACACAGAAATTGCATCGGAATTAAATAGAAAAGGCACAATGCCGACTTAAGTACAAGAAGACTGACTCTTCTTACTGACTATGTTTGAACCATTCCTGTGACACTAGTTACAGATTCCGATGCTTCACTTCAGGTTTACTGTATCCCTCTGACCTTCTTATTGACGATGAAGCACCGAAATTGCATCGGAATTAAATAGAAAACTCACAATGCCGACTCAAGTACAAGAAGACTGACTCTTCTTACTGTCTATGTTTTGAACCATGCCTGTGACACTAGTTATAGATTCCGATGCTTCACTCCAGGTTTACTGTATACCTTGGACCTTCTTATTGACGATGACACACAGAAATTGCATCGGAATTAAATAGGAAAGGCACAATGCCGACTTAAGTACATGTAGACTGACTCTTCTTAGTGATTATAGTTTGAACCATTGCTGTGACACTAGTTATAGATTCCGATGCTTTACTTCAGGTTTACTGTATACCTTGGACATTCTTATTGACGATGAAACACAGAAATTGCATCGGAATTAAATAGAAAATGCACAATGCCGACTTAAGTACAAGAAGACTGACTCTTCTTAGAGATAATAGTTTGAACCATTGCTGTGACACTAGTTATAGATTCCGATGCTTCACTTCAGGTTTACTGTATCCCTTGGACCTTGTTATTGACGGTGACACACAGAAATAGCATTGAAATTAAATACAAAAGGCAAAATGCTAACTTTAGTACACGAAGATTGACTCTTCTTACTGTCTATGTTTTGAACCATTCCTGTGACACTAGTTATAGATTCCGATGCTTCACTTCAGGTTTACTGTATCCTTCTGACCTACTTATTGACGATGAAACACAGAAATTGCATCGGAATTAAATAGAAAACTCACAATGCCGACTTAAGTACAAGAATACTGACTCTTCTTACTGACTATGTTTTGAAACATTCCTGTGACTCTAGTTATAGATTCCGATGCTTCACTTCAGGTTTACTGTATCCCTTGGACCTTCTTATTGACGATGAATCACAGGAATTGCATCGGAATTAAACACAAAAGGCACAATGCCGACTTAAGTACAAGAAGACTGACTCTTCCTACTGTCTATGTTTTGAACCATTCCTGTGACACTAGTTACAGATTCCGATGCTTCATTTCAGGTTTACTGTATCCCTCTGACCTTCATATTGACGATGAAACACAGAAACTGCATCGGAAAGAAATAGAAAAGGCACAATGCTGACTTAAGTACAAGAAGACTGACTCTTCTTACTGATAATAGTTTGAACCATTTCGGTGACAATAGTTATAGATTCCGATGCTTCACTTCGGGTTTACTGTATCCCTTGGACCTTGTTATTGACGGTGACACACAGAAATAGCATTGAAATTAAATACAAAAGGCAAAATGCTAACTTTACAACACGAAGATTGACTCTTCTTACTGTCTATGATTTGAAGCATTCCTGTGACACTAGTTATAGATTCCGATGCTTCACTCTAGGTTTACTGTAACCCTTGTATCTTCTTATTGACGATGAAACACAGAAATTGCATCGGAATTAAATAGAAAAGGCACAATGCAAACTTAAGTACAAGAAGACTGACTATTCTTACTGACTATGTTTTGAACGATTCCTGTGACACTAGTTATAGATTCCGATGCTTCACTTCAGGTTTACAGTATACCTTGGACCTTCTTTTTGACGATTGAACACAGAAATTGCATCAGAATTAAATACAAAAGGCACAATGCCGACTTAAGTACAATAAGACTGACTCTTCCTACTGTCTATGTTTTGAACCATTCCTGTGACACTAGTTTTGGATTCCGATGCTTCACTTCAGGTTTACTGTATCCCTCTGACCTACTTATTGACAATGAAACATAGAAATTGCATTGGAATTAAATTCAAAAGGCACAATGCCGACTTCAGTACGAGAAGACTGACTCTTCCTACTGTCTATGTTTTGAACCATTCCTGTGACACTAGTTATAGATTCCGATGCTTCACTTCAGGTCAACTGTATCCCTCTGACCTTCTTATTGACGATGAAACACAGAAATTGCATCGGAATTAAATACAAAAGGCACAATGCCGACTTAAGTACTAGAAGAATGACTCTTCTTACTGTCTATATTTTGAACCATTCCAGTGACACTAGTTATAGATTCCGATGCTTCACTTCAGGTTTACTGTATCCCTCTGACCTTCTTATTGACGATGAAACACAGAAATTGCATCGGAATTAAATACAAAAGGCACAATGCCGACTTAAGTACAAGAAGTCTTACTCTTCTTACTGTCTATTTTTGGAACCATTCCTGTGACACTAGTAATAGATTGCGATGCTTCACTCCAGGTTTACTGTATCCCTTGGACCTTCTTATTGCCGATGAAACACAGAAATTGTATCGGAATGAAATTGAAAAGGCACAATGCCGACTTAAGTACAAGAAGACTGACTCCTATTACTGATAATAGTTTGAACCATTCCTGTGACAATAGTTATAGATTCCGATGCTTCACTCCAAATT
Organism: Schistocerca serialis cubense; assembly: GCF_023864345.2. Classification (NCBI taxonomy): domain Eukaryota; kingdom Metazoa; phylum Arthropoda; class Insecta; order Orthoptera; family Acrididae; genus Schistocerca; species Schistocerca serialis. The sequence goes on along the minus strand of NC_064639.1, from coordinate 896,618 downwards.
TACTGTATCCCTTGGACCTTATTATTGACGGTGAAACACAGAAATAGCATTGGAATTAAAGAGAAAAGGCACAATGCCGACTTAAGTACAAGAAGACTGACTCTTCTTACTGTCTATGCTTTGAACCATTCCAGTGACACTAGTTATAGATTACGATGCTTCACTTGAGGTTTACTGAATCCCTTGGACCTTCTTATTGACGTTGAAACAGAGAAATTGCATCGGAATTAAATAGAAAAGGCACAATGCCGACTTATGTACAAGAACACTGACTGTTCTTACTGACTATGCTTTGGACCATTCCTGTGACACTAGTTATAGATTACGATGCTTCACTTCAGGTTTACTGTATACCTTGGAAGTTCTTATTGACGATGAAATACAGAAATTGCATCGAAATTAAATTCAAAAGGCACAATGCCGACTTATGTACAAGAACACTGACTCTTCTTACTGACTATGCTTTGAATCATTCCTGTGACACTAGTTATAGACTACGATGCTTCACTTCAGGTTTACTGTATACCTTGGAAGTTCTTATTGACGATGAAATACAGAAATTGCATCGGAATTAAATTCAAAAGGCACAATGCCGACTTATGTACAAGAAGACTGACTCTTCTTACTGTCTATGTTTTGATCCATTCCTGTGACACTAGTTTCAGATTCCGATTCTTTACTCCAGGTTTACTGTATCCCTCTGACCTTCTTATTGACCATGAAAGAAAGAAATTGCGTCGAAATTAAATACAAAAGGCACAATGCCGACTTAAGTACAAGAAGACTGACTCTTCCTACTGTCTCTGTTTTGAACCATTCCTGTGACACTAGTTATAGATTCCGATGCTTCACTTCAGGTTTACTGTATTCCTCTGACCATATTGCCGATGAAACACAGAAATTGAATCGGAATTAAATACAAAAGGCAGAATGGCGACTTAAGGACAAGAAGACTAACTCTTCTTACTGACTATGTTTGAACCATTTCTGTGACACTAGTTATAGATTCCGATGCTTCAATTCAGATTTACTGTTTCCCTTGGACCTTCTTATTGACGATGAAACACAGAAATTGCATCGGAATTAAATACAAAAGGCACAATGCCGACTTAAGTACAAGAAGACTGACTCTTCCTACTGTCTATGTTTTGAACCAATTCTGTGACACTAGTTATAGAGTCCGATGCTTCACTTCAGGTTTACTGTATCTCTTGGACCTTCTTATTGACGATGAATCACAGAAATTGAATCGGAATTAAATACAAAAGGCACAATGCCAACTTAAGTACAAGAAGACTGACTCTTCTTACTGTCTATGTTTTGAACCATCTCTGTGACACTAGTTATAGATTCCCATTCTTCACTCCAGGTTTACTGTATCCCTCTGACCTTCTTATTGACGATGAAACACAGAAATTGCATCGGAATTAAATACAAAAGGCACAATGCCTACTTAAGTACAAGAAGACTGACTCTTCTTACTGTCTATGTTTGAAACATACCTGTGACACTAGTTATAGAGTCCGATGCTTCACTTCAGGTTTACTCTATCTCTTGGACCTTATTATTGACGATGAATCACAGAAATTGCATCGGAATTAAATACAAAATGCACAATGCCGACTTAAGTACAAGGAGACTGAATCTTCTTACTGTCTATATTTTGAACCATTCCAGTGACACTAGTTATAGATTCCGATGCTTCACTTCAGGTTTACTGTACCCCTTGGACCTTCTTATTGACGATGAAACACATAAATTGCATCGAAAGTAAATACAAAAAGCACAATGCCGACTTAAGTACAAGAAGACTGACTCTTCTTACTGTCTATAATTTGAACCATTCCTGTGACACTAGTTATAGATTCCGATGCTTCACTTCAGGTTTACTGAATCCCTTGGACTTTCTTATTGACGTTGAAACAGAGAAATTGCATCGGAATTAAATAGAAAAGGCACAATGCCGACTTATGTACAAGAACACTGACTCTTCTTACTGACTATGCTTTGGACCATTCCTGTGACACTAGTTATAGATTACGATGCTTCACTTCAGGTTTACTGTATACCTTGGAAGTTCTTATTGACGATGAAATACAGACATTGCATCGAAATTAAATTCAAAAGGCACAATGCCGACTTATGTACAAGAACACTGACTCTTCTTACTGACTATGCTTTGGACCATTCCTGTGACACTAGTTATAGATTACGATGCTTCACTTCAGGTTTACTGTATACCTTGGAAGTTCTTATTGACGATGAAATACAGAAATTGCATCGGAATTAAATACAAATGGCACAATGCCGACTTCAGTACAAGAAGACTGACTCTTCTTACTGTGTATATTTTGAACCATTCCAGTGACACTAGTTATATATTCCGATGTTTCACTTCAGGTTTACTGTACCCCTTGGACCTTCTTATTGACGATGAAACACAGAAATTGCACCCGAAGTAAATACACAAAGCACAGTGCCGACTTAAGTACAAGAAGACTGACTCTTCTAACTGTCTATGTTTTGAACAATCACTGTGACACTAGTTATAGATTCCCATTCTTCACTCCAGGTTTACTGTATCCCTCTGACCTTCTTATTGACGATGAAACATGGAAATTGCATCGGAATTAAATACCAAAGGCACAATGCCGACATAAGTACAAGAAGACTGACTCATCTTACTGTCTATGTTTTGAACCATCACTGTGACACTAGTTATAGATTCCGATTCTTGACTCCAGGTTTGCTGTATCCCTCTGACCTTCTTATTGACGATGAAACACAGAAATTGAATCGGAATTAAATACAAATGGAACAATGCCGACTTAAGTACAAGAAGACTGACTCTTCTTACTGACTATTTTTTGAACAATTCCTGTGACACTAGTTATAGATTCCGATGCTTCACTTCAGGTTTACTGTATCCCTCTGCCTTCTTATTGACGATGAAACACAGAAATTGCATCGGAATTAAATACAAAAGGCACAATGCCGACTTAAGTACAAGTAGAATGACTCTTCTTACTGTCTATGTTTGAACCATTCCTGTGACACATGTTATAGAGTCCGATGATTCACTTCAGGTTTACTGTATCTCTTGGACCTTCTTATTGACGATGAATCACAGAAATTGCATCGGTATTAAATACAAAAGGCACAATGCCGACTTAAGTAAAAGAAGACTGACTCTTCTTACTGTCTATATTTTGAACCATTCCAGTGACACTAGTTATAGATTCCGATGCTTGACTTCAGGTTTACTGTATCCCTCTGACCTTCTTATTGACGATGAAACACAGAAATTGCATCGGAATTAAATACAAAAGGCAGAATGCCGACTTAAGTACAAGAAGTCTTACTCTTCTTACTGTCTATTTTTGGAATCATTCCTGCGACACTAGTAATAGATTGCGATGCTTCACTCCTGGTTTACTGTATCCCTTGGACCTTCTTATTGCTGATGAAACACAGTAATTGTATCGGAATGAAATAGAAAAGGCACAATGCCGACTTAAGTACAAGAAGACTGACTCTTATTACTGATAATAGTTTGAACCATTCCTGTGACAATAGTTATAGATTCCGATGCTTCACTTCAATTTTACTGTATCCTTTGGACCTTATTATTGACGGTGAAACACAGAAATAGCATTGGAATTAAAGAGAAAAAGCACAATGCCGACTTAAGTACAAGAAGACTGACTCTTCTTACTGTCTATTTATTGAACAATTCCTGTGACACTAGTTATAGATTCCGATGCTTCACTCCAGGGTTACTGTATCCCTTGGACCTTCTTATTGGCGATGAAACACAGAACTTGAATCGGAATTAAATACAAAAGGCACAATGCCGACTAAAGGGCAAGAAGACTGAGTCTTCTTACTTACTTTGTTTTGCACCAATCCTGTGACACTAGGTATAGATACCGATGCTTGACTTCAGTTTTAGGGTATCCCTTGGCCCTTCTTATTGACGATGAAACACAGAAATTGCATCGGAATTAAATAGAAAAGGCACAATGTCGACTTAAGTACAAGAAGACTGACTCTTCTTACTGTCTATAATTTGAACCATTCCTGTGACACTAGTTATAGATTCCGATGCTTCACTTCAGGTTTACTGAATCCCTTGGACATTCTTATTGACGATGAAACAGAGAAATTGCATCGGAATTAAATAGAAAAGGCACAATGCCGACTTATGTACAAGAACACTGACTCTTCTTACTGACTATGCTTTGAACCATTCCAGTGACACTAGTTATAGATTACGATGCTTCACTTCAGGTTTACTGTATACCTTGGAAGTTCTTATTGACGATGAAACACAGAAATTGCATCGGAATTAAATACAAAAGGCACAATGCCGACTTATGTACAAGAAGACTGACTCTTCCTACTGTCTACGTTTTGATCCATTCCTGTGACACTAGTTTTAGATTGCGATTCTTTACTTCAGGTTTACTGTATCCCTCTGACCTTCTTATTGACCATGAAACAAAGAAATTGCGTCGGAATTAAATACAAAAGGCACAATGCCGACTTAAGTACAAGAAGACTGACTCTTCCTACTGTCTCTGTTTTGAACCATTGCTGTGACACTAGTTATAGATTCCGATGCTTCATTTCAGGTTTACTGTATTCCTCTGACCTTATTGCCGATGAAACACAGAAATTGAATCGGAATTAAATACAAAAGGCACAATGCCGACTTAAGTACAAGAAGACTGACTCTTCCTACTGTTTATGTTTTGAACCAATTCTGTGACACTAGTTACAGACTGTGATGCTTCACTCCTGGTTTACTGTATCCCTTGGACCTTCTTATTGCCGATGAATGACAGAAATTGCATCGGAATGAAATAGAAAAGGCACAATGCCGACTTAAGTACAAAAGACTGACTCTTATTACTGATAATAGTTTGAACCATTCCTGTGACAATAGTTATAGATTCCGATGCTTCACTTTAAATTTACTGTATCCCTTGGACCTTGGTATTGACGGTGAAACACAGAAATAGCATTGGAATTAAATACAAAAGGCACAATGCCGACTTTAATACAAGAGGATTGACTCTTCTTACTGTCTATTTTTTGAACAATTCCTGTGACACTAGTTATAGATTCCGATGCTTCACTCCACGGTTACTGTATCCCTTGGACCTTCTTATTGACGATGAAACACAGATATTGCATCGGAATTAAATACAAAAGGCACAATGCCGACTTAAGGACAGGAAGACTGACTCTTCTTACTGACTTTGTTTTGAACCAATCCTGTGACACTAGGTATAGATTCCGATGCTTGACTTCAGTTTTAGTGTATCCCTTGGACCTTCTTATTGACGATGTAACACAGAAATTGCATCGAAATTAAATAGATAAGGCACAATGTCGACTTAAGTACAGGAAGACTGACTCTTCTTACTGTCTATGTTTTGAACTATTCCTGTGACACTAGTTATAGATTCCGATGCTTCACTTCAGGTTTACTGTATCTCTTGGACCATCTTATTGACGATGAATCACAGAAATTGCATCGGAATTACAAACAAAAGGCACAATGCCGACTTAAGTACAAGAAGACTGACTCTTCTTACTGTCTATATTTTGAACCATTCCAGTGACACTAGTTATAGATCCGGATGCTTCACTTCAGAGTTACTGTACCCCTTGGACCTTCTTATTGACGATGAAACACAGAAATTGCATCGGGAGTAAATACAAAAAGCACAATGCCGGTTTAAGTACAAGAAGACTGACTCTTCTTACTGTCTATGTTTTGAACCATCACTGTGACACTAGTTATAGATTCCGATTCTTCGCTCCAGGTTTACTGTATCCCTCTGACCTTCTTATTGACGATGAAACACAGAAATTGCATCGGAATTAAATACAAAAGGCACAATGCCGACTTAAGTACAAGAAGACTGACTCTTCTTACTGTCTATTTATGAACAATTCCTGTGACACTAGTTATAGATTCCGATGCTTCACTTGAGGTTTACTGTACCCCTCTTGCCTTCTTATTGACGATGAAACACGGAAATTGCATCGGAATTAAATACAAAAGGCACAATGCCGACTTAAGTACACGAAGACTGTCTCTTCTTACTGTCTATGTTTGAACCATTCCTGTGACACTAGTTATAGATTCCGATGCTTCACTTCAGGTTTACTGTATCCCTCTGACCATCTTATTGACGATGAAACACAGAAATTGCATCTGAATTAAATAGAAAAGGCACAGTGCTGACATAAGTACAAGAAGACTGACTCATCTTACTGTCTATGTTTTGAACCATCCCTGTGACTTTAGTTATAGATTCCGATGCTTCACTTCAGGTTTACTGTATCCCTCTGACCTTCTTATTGACGATGAAACACAGAAATTGCATCTGAATTAAATAGAAAAGGCACAGTGCTGACATAAGTACAAGAAGACTGACTCATCTTACTGTCTATGTTTTGAACCATCCCTGTGACATTAGTTATAGATTCCGATGCTTCACTCCAGGTTTACTGTATCCCTCTGACCTTCATATTGACGATGAAACACAGAAATTGCATCGGAATTAAATACAAAAGGCACAATGCCGACTTAAGTACAAGAAGACTGACTGTTCTTACTGTCTATGTTTGAACCATTCCTGTGACACTAGTTATAGATTCCGATGCTTCACTTCAGGTTTACTGTATCCCTCTGACCTTCTTATTGACGATGAAACACAGAAATTGCATTGGAAGTACATACAAAAAGCACAATGCCGACTTAAGTACAAAAAGACTGACACTTCTTATTGTCTATATTTTGAACCATCACTGTGACACTAGTTATAGATTCCGATTCTTCACTCCAGGTTTACTGTATCCCTTGGACCTACTTATTGCCGGTGAAACACAGAAATTGCATCGGAATGAAATAGATAAGGCACAATGCCGACTTAAGTACAAGAAGACTGACTCTTATTACTGATAATAGTTTGAACTATTCCTGTGACAATAGTTATAGATTCCGATGCTTCACTTTAAATTTACTGTATCCCTTGGACCTTGGTGTTGATGGTGAAACACAGAAATCGCATTGGAATTAAATACAAAAGGCACAATGCCGACTTAAATACAAGAGGACTGACTCTTCTTACTATCTATTTTTTGAACAATTCCTGTGACACTAGTTATAGATTCCGATGCTTCACTCCAGGGTTACTGTATCCCTTGGACCTTCTTATTGACGATGAAACACAGAAATTGCATCGGAATTAAATACAAAAGGCACAATGCCGACTTAAGTACAAGAAGACTGACTCTTCTTACTGTCTATATTTTGAACCATTCCAGTGACACTAGTTATAGATGCGGATGCTTCACTTCAGGTTTACTGTACCCCTTGGACCTTCTTATTGACGATGAAACACAGAAATTGCATCGGAAGTAAATACAAAAAGCACAATGCCGACTTAAGTACAAGAAGACTGACTCTTCTTACTGTCTATGTTTTGAACCATCACTGTGACACTAGTTATAGATTCCGATTCTTCGCTCCAGGTTTACTGAATCCCTCTGACCTTCTTATTGACGATGAAACACAGAAATTGCATCGGAATTAAGTACAAAAGGCACAATGCCGACTTAAGTACAAGAAGACTGACTCTTCTTACCGTCTATTTTTGAACAATTCCTGTGACACTAGTTATAGATTCCGATGCTTCACTTCAGGTTTACTGTATCCCTCTGACCTTCTTATTGACGATGAAACACAGCAATTGCATCGGAATTAAATAGAAAAGGCACAATGCCGACATAAGTACAAGAAGACTGACTCATCTTACCGTCTATGTTTTGAACCATCCCTGTGACATTAGTTATAGATTCCGATGCTTCACTCCAGGTTTACAGTATCCCTCTGACCTTCTTGTTGACGATGAAACACAGAAATTGCATCGGAATTAAATACAAAAGGCACAATGCCGACTTAAGTACAAGAAGACTGACTCTTCTTACAGTCTATTTTTAGAACAATTCCTGTGACACTAGTTATAGATTCCGATGCTTCACTTCAGGTTTACTGTATCCCTCTGACCTTATTATTGACGATGAAACACAGAAATTGCATCGGAATTAAATACAAAAGGCACAATGCCGACTAAAGTAAAAGAAGACTGACTCTTCTTACTGTCTATATTTTGAACCATTCCAGTGACACTAGTATAGATTCCGATGCTTCACTTCAGGTTTACTGTACCCCTTGGACCCTCTTATTGACGATGAAACACAGAAATTGCATCGGAATTAAATACAAAAGGCACAATGCCGACATAAGTACAAGAAGACTGACTCATCTTACTGTCTATGTTTTGAACCATCACTGTGACACTAGTTATAGATTCCGATTCTTGACTCCAGGTTTGCTGTATCCCTCTGACCTTCTTATTGACGATGAAACACAGAAATTGAATCGGAATTAAATACAAATGGAACAATGCCGACTTAAGTACAAGATGACTGACTCTTCTTACTGACTATTTTTTGAACAATTCCTGTGACACTAGTTATAGATTCCGATGCTTCACTTCAGGTTTACTGTATCCCTCTGCCTTCTTATTGACGATGAAACACAGAAATTGCATCGGAATTAAATACAAAAGGCACAATGCCGACTTAAGTACAAGAAGAATGACTCTTCTTACTGTCTATGTTTGAACCATTCCTGTGACACATGTTATAGAGTCCGATGCTTCACTTCAGGTTTACTGTATCTCTTGGACCTTCTTATTGACGATGAATCACAGAAATTGCATCGGTATTAAATACAAAAGGCACAATGCCGACTTAAGTAAAAGAAGACTGACTCTTCTTACTGTCTATATTTTGAACCATTCCAGTGACACTAGTTATAGATTCCGATGCTTGACTTCAGGTTTACTGTATCCCTCTGACCTTCTTATTGACGATGAAACACAGAAATTGCATCGGAATTAAATACAAAAGGCAGAATGCCGACTTAAGTACAAGAAGTCTTACTCTTCTTACTGTCTATTTTTGGAATCATTCCTGCGACACTAGTAATAGATTGCGATGCTTCACTCCTGGTTTACTGTATCCCTTGGACCTTCTTATTGCCGATGAAACACAGTAATTGTATCGGAATGAAATAGAAAAGGCACAATGCCGACTTAAGTACAAGAAGACTGACTCTTATTACTGATAATAGTTTGAACCATTCCTGTGACAATAGTTATAGATTCCGATGCTTCACTTCAATTTTACTGTATCCCTTGGACCTTATTATTGACGGTGAAACACAGAAATAGCATTGGAATTAAAGAGAAAAAGCACAATGCCGACTTAAGTACAAGAAGACTGACTCTTCTTACTGTCTATTTATTGAACAATTCCTGTGACACTAGTTATAGATTCCGATGCTTCACTCCAGGGTTACTGTATCCCTTGGACCTTCTTATTGGCGATGAAACACAGAACTAGCATCGGAATTAAATACAAAAGGCACAATGCCGACTAAAGGGCAAGAAGACTGAGTCTTCTTACTTACTTTGTTTTGCACCAATCCTGTGACACTAGGTATAGATACCGATGCTTGACTTCAGTTTTAGGGTATCCCTTGGACCTTCTTATTGACGATGAAACACAGAAATTGCATCGGAATTAAATAGAAAAGGCACAATGTCGACTTAAGTACAAGAAGACTGACTCTTCTTACTGTCTATAATTTGAACCATTCCTGTGACACTAGTTATAGATTCCGATGCTTCACTTCAGGTTTACTGAATCCCTTGGACCTTCTTATTGACGATGAAACAGAGAAATTGCATCGGAATTAAATAGAAAAGGCACAATGCCGACTTATGTACAAGAACACTGACTCTTCTTACTGACTATGCTTTGAACCATTCCAGTGACACTAGTTATAGATTACGATGCTTCACTTCAGGTTTACTGTATACCTTGGAAGTTCTTATTGACGATGAAACACAGAAATTGCATCGGAATTAAATACAAAAGGCACAATGCCGACTTATGTACAAGAAGACTGACTCTTCCTACTGTCTATGTTTTGATCCATTCCTGTGACACTAGTTTTAGATTCCGATTCTTTACTTCAGGTTTACTGTATCCCTCTGACCTTCTTATTGACCATGAAACAAAGAAATTGCGTCGGAATTAAATACAAAAGGCACAATGCCGACTTAAGTACAAGAAGACTGACTCTTCCTACTGTCTCTGTTTTGAACCATTGCTGTGACACTAGTTATAGATTCCGATGCTTCATTTCAGGTTTACTGTATTCCTCTGACCTTATTGCCGATGAAACACAGAAATTGAATCGGAATTAAATACAAAAGGCACAATGCCGACTTAAGTACAAGAAGACTGACTCTTCCTACTGTTTATGTTTTGAACCAATTCTGTGACACTAGTTACAGATTGTGATGCTTCACTCCTGGTTTACTGTATCCCTTGGACCTTCTTATTGCCGATGAATGACAGAAATTGCATCGGAATGAAATAGAAAAGGCACAATGCCGACTTAAGTACAAAAGACTGACTCTTATTACTGATAATAGTTTGAACCATTCCTGTGACAATAGTTATAGATTCCGATGCTTCACTTTAAATTTACTGTATCCCTTGGACCTTGGTATTGACGGTGAAACACAGAAATAGCATTGGAATTAAATACAAAAGGCACAATGCCGACTTTAATACAAGAGGACTGACTCTTCTTACTGTCTATTTTTTGAACAATTCCTGTGACACTAGTTATAGATTCCGATGCTTCACTCCACGGTTACTGTATCCCTTGGACCTTCTTATTGACGATGAAACACAGATATTGCATCGGAATTAAATACAAAAGGCACAATGCCGACTTAAGGACAGGAAGACTGACTCTTCTTACTGACTTTGTTTTGAACCAATCCTGTGACACTAGGTATAGATTCCGATGCTTGACTTCAGTTTTAGTGTATCCCTTGGACCTTCTTATTGACGATGAAACACAGAAATTGCATCGAAATTAAATAGATAAGGCACAATGTCGACTTAAGTACAGGAAGACTGACTCTTCTTACTGTCTATGTTTTGAACTATTCCTGTGACACTAGTTATAGATTCCGATGCTTCACTTCAGGTTTACTGTATCTCTTGGACTATCTTATTGACGATGAATCACAGAAATTGCATCGGAATTACAAACAAAAGGCACAATGCCGACTTAAGTACAAGAAGACTGACTCTTCTTACTGTCTATATTTTGAACCATTCCAGTGACACTAGTTATAGATCCGGATGCTTCACTTCAGAGTTACTGTACCCCTTGGACCTTCTTATTGACGATGAAACACAGAAATTGCATCGGGAGTAAATACAAAAAGCACAATGCCGGTTTAAGTACAAGAAGACTGACTCTTCTTACTGTCTATGTTTTGAACCATCACTGTGACACTAGTTATAGATTCCGATTCTTCGCTCCAGGTTTACTGTATCCCTCTGACCTTCTTATTGACGATGAAACACAGAAATTGCATCGGAATTAAATACAAAAGGCACAATGCCGACTTAAGTACAAGAAGACTGACTCTTCTTACTGTCTATTTATGAACAATTCCTGTGACACTAGTTATAGATTCCGATGCTTCACTTGAGGTTTACTGTACCCCTCTTGCCTTCTTATTGACGATGAAACACGGAAATTGCATCGGAATTAAATACAAAAGGCACAATGCCGACTTAAGTACACGAAGACTGTCTCTTCTTACTGTCTATGTTTGAACCATTCCTGTGACACTAGTTATAGATTCCGATGCTTCACTTCAGGTTTACTGTATCCCTCTGACCATCTTATTGACGATGAAACACAGAAATTGCATCTGAATTAAATAGAAAAGGCACAGTGCTGACATAAGTACAAGAAGACTGACTCATCTTACTGTCTATGGTTTGAACCATCCCTGTGACTTTAGTTATAGATTCCGATGCTTCACTTCAGGTTTACTGTATCCCTCTGACCTTCTTATTGACGATGAAACACAGAAATTGCATCTGAATTAAATAGAAAAGGCACAGTGCTGACATAAGTACAAGAAGACTGACTCATCTTACTGTCTATGTTTTGAACCATCCCTGTGACATTAGTTATAGATTCCGATGCTTCACTCCAGGTTTACTGTATCCCTCTGACCTTCATATTGACGATGAAACACAGAAATTGCATCGGAATTAAATACAAAAGGCACAATGCCGACTTAAGTACAAGAAGACTGACTGTTCTTACTGTCTATGTTTGAACCATTCCTGTGACACTAGTTATAGATTCCGATGCTTCACTTCAGGTTTACTGTATCCCTCTGACCTTCTTATTGACGATGAAACACAGAAATTGCATCGGAATTAAATTGAAAAGGCACAATGCCGACTTAAGTACAAGAAGACTGACTCTTCTTACTGTCTATTTTTTGAACAATTCCTGTGACACTAGTTATAGATTCCGATGCTTCACTTCAGGTTTACTGTATCCCTCTGACCTTCTTATTGACGATGAAACACAGAAATTGCTTCGGAATTAAATTGAAAAGGCACAATGCCGACTTAAGTAAAAGAAGACTGACTCTTCTTACTGTCTATCTTTTGAACCATTCCAGTGACACTAGTTATAGATTCCGATGCTTGACTTCAGGTTTACTGTATCCCTCTGACCTTCTTATTGACGATGAAACACAGAAATTGCATCGGAATTAAATACAAAAGGCAGAATGCCGACTTAAGTACAAGAAGTCTTACTCTTCTTACTGTCTATTTTTGGAATCATTCCTGCGACACTAGTAATAGATTGCGATGCTTCACTCCTGGTTTACTGTATCCCTTGGACCTTCTTATTGCCGATGAAACACAGTAATTGTATCGGAATGAAATAGAAAAGGCACAATGCCGACTTAAGTACAAGAAGACTGACTCTTATTACTGATAATAGTTTGAACCATTCCTGTGACAATAGTTATAGATTCCGATGCTTCACTTCAATTTTACTGTATCCCTTGGACCTTATTATTGACGGTGAAACACAGAAATAGCATTGGAATTAAAGAGAAAAAGCACAATGCCGACTTAAGTACAAGAAGACTGACTCTTCTTACTGTCTATTTATTGAACAATTCCTGTGACACTAGTTATAGATTCCGATGCTTCACTCCAGGGTTACTGTATCCCTTGGACCTTCTTATTGGCGATGAAACACAGAACTAGCATCGGAATTAAATACAAAAGGCACAATGCCGACTAAAGGGCAAGAAGACTGAGTCTTCTTACTTACTTTGTTTTGCACCAATCCTGTGACACTAGGTATAGATACCGATGCTTGACTTCAGTTTTAGGGTATCCCTTGGACCTTCTTATTGACGATGAAACACAGAAATTGCATCGGAATTAAATAGAAAAGGCACAATGTCGACTTAAGTACAAGAAGACTGACTCTTCTTACTGTCTATAATTTGAACCATTCCTGTGACACTAGTTATAGATTCCGATGCTTCACTTCAGGTTTACTGAATCCCTTGGACCTTCTTATTGACGATGAAACAGAGAAATTGCATCGGAATTAAATAGAAAAGGCACAATGCCGACTTATGTACAAGAACACTGACTCTTCTTACTGACTATGCTTTGAACCATTCCAGTGACACTAGTTATAGATTACGATGCTTCACTTCAGGTTTACTGTATACCTTGGAAGTTCTTATTGACGATGAAACACAGAAATTGCATCGGAATTAAATACAAAAGGCACAATGCCGACTTATGTACAAGAAGACTGACTCTTCCTACTGTCTATGTTTTGATCCATTCCTGTGACACTAGTTTTAGATTCCGATTCTTTACTTCAGGTTTACTGTATCCCTCTGACCTTCTTATTGACCATGAAACTAAGAAATTGCGTCGGAATTAAATACAAAAGGCACAATGCCGACTTAAGTACAAGAAGACTGACTCTTCCTACTGTCTCTGTTTTGAACCATTGCTGTGACACTAGTTATAGATTCCGATGCTTCATTTCAGGTTTACTGTATTCCTCTGACCTTATTGCCGATGAAACACAGAAATTGAATCGGAATTAAATACAAAAGGCACAATGCCGACTTAAGTACAAGAAGACTGACTCTTCCTACTGTTTATGTTTTGAACCAATTCTGTGACACTAGTTACAGATTGTGATGCTTCACTCCTGGTTTACTGTATCCCTTGGACCTTCTTATTGCCGATGAATGACAGAAATTGCATCGGAATGAAATAGAAAAGGCACAATGCCGACTTAAGTACAAAAGACTGACTCTTATTACTGATAATAGTTTGAACCATTCCTGTGACAATAGTTATAGATTCCGATGCTTCACTTTAAATTTACTGTATCCCTTGGACCTTGGTATTGACGGTGAAACACAGAAATAGCATTGGAATTAAATACAAAAGGCACAATGCCGACTTTAATACAAGAGGACTGACTCTTCTTACTGTCTATTTTTTGAACAATTCCTGTGACACTAGTTATAGATTCCGATGCTTCACTCCACGGTTACTGTATCCCTTGGACCTTCTTATTGACGATGAAACACAGATATTGCATCGGAATTAAATACAAAAGGCACAATGCCGACTTAAGGACAGGAAGACTGACTCTTCTTACTGACTTTGTTTTGAACCAATCCTGTGACACTAGGTATAGATTCCGATGCTTGACTTCAGTTTTAGTGTATCCCTTGGACCTTCTTATTGACGATGAAACACAGAAATTGCATCGAAATTAAATAGATAAGGCACAATGTCGACTTAAGTACAGGAAGACTGACTCTTCTTACTGTCTATGTTTTGAACTATTCCTGTGACACTAGTTATAGATTCCGATGCTTCACTTCAGGTTTACTGTATCTCTTGGACTATCTTATTGACGATGAATCACAGAAATTGCATCGGAATTACAAACAAAAGGCACAATGCCGACTTAAGTACAAGAAGACTGACTCTTCTTACTGTCTATATTTTGAACCATTCCAGTGACACTAGTTATAGATCCGGATGCTTCCCTTCAGAGTTACTGTACCCCTTGGACCTTCTTATTGACGATGAAACACAGAAATTGCATCGGGAGTAAATACAAAAAGCACAATGCCGGTTTAAGTACAAGAAGACTGACTCTTCTTACTGTCTATGTTTTGAACCATCACTGTGACACTAGTTATAGATTCCGATTCTTCGCTCCAGGTTTACTGTATCCCTCTGACCTTCTTATTGACGATGAAACACAGAAATTGCATCGGAATTAAATACAAAAGGCACAATGCCGACTTAAGTACAAGAAGACTGACTCTTCTTACTGTCTATTTATGAACAATTCCTGTGACACTAGTTATAGATTCCGATGCTTCACTTGAGGTTTACTGTACCCCTCTTGCCTTCTTATTGACGATGAAACACGGAAATTGCATCGGAATTAAATACAAAAGGCACAATGCCGAC
This sequence comes from Schistocerca serialis cubense, assembly GCF_023864345.2. NCBI lineage: Eukaryota > Metazoa > Arthropoda > Insecta > Orthoptera > Acrididae > Schistocerca > Schistocerca serialis. The sequence continues at coordinate 881,087 of NC_064639.1, read as the reverse complement.
TTAAGTACACGAAGACTGTCTCTTCTTACTGTCTATGTTTGAACCATTCCTGTGACACTAGTTATAGATTCCGATGCTTCACTTCAGGTTTACTGTATCCCTCTGACCATCTTATTGACGATGAAACACAGAAATTGCATCTGAATTAAATAGAAAAGGCACAGTGCTGACATAAGTACAAGAAGACTGACTCATCTTACTGTCTATGTTTTGAACCATCCCTGTGACTTTAGTTATAGATTCCGATGCTTCACTTCAGGTTTACTGTATCCCTCTGACCTTCTTATTGACGATGAAACACAGAAATTGCATCTGAATTAAATAGAAAAGGCACAGTGCTGACATAAGTACAAGAAGACTGACTCATCTTACTGTCTATGTTTTGAACCATCCCTGTGACATTAGTTATAGATTCCGATGCTTCACTCCAGGTTTACTGTATCCCTCTGACCTTCATATTGACGATGAAACACAGAAATTGAATCGGAATTAAATACAAAAGGCACAATGCCGACGTAAGTACAAGAAGACTGACTGTTCTTACTGTCTATGTTTGAACCATTCCTGTGACACTAGTTATAGATTCCGATGCTTCACTTCAGGTTTACTGTATCCCTCTGACCTTCTTATTGACGATGAAACACAGAAATTGCATCGGAATTAAATTGAAAAGGCACAATGCCGACTTAAGTACAAGAAGACTGACTCTTCTTACTGTCTATTTTTTGAACAATTCCTGTGACACTAGTTATAGATTCCGATGCTTCACTTCAGGTTTACTGTATCCCTCTGACCTTCTTATTGACGATGAAACACAGAAATTGCATTGGAAGTACATACAAAAAGCACAATGCCGACTTAAGTACAGAAAGACTGACACTTCTTATTGTCTATATTTTGAACCATCACTGTGACACTAGTTATAGATTCCGATTCTTCACTCCAGGTTTACTGTATCCCTTGGACCTACTTATTGCCGGTGAAACACAGAAATTGCATCGGAATGAAATAGATAAGGCACAATGCCGACTTAAGTACAAGAAGACTGACTCTTATTACTGATAATAGTTTGAACTATTCCTGTGACAATAGTTATAGATTCCGATGCTTCACTTTAAATTTACTGTATCCCTTGGACCTTGGTGTTGATGGTGAAACACAGAAATCGCATTGGAATTAAATACAAAAGGCACAATGCCGACTTAAATACAAGAGGACTGACTCTTCTTACTATCTATTTTTTGAACAATTCCTGTGACACTAGTTATAGATTCCGATGCTTCACTCCAGGGTTACTGTATCCCTTGGACCTTCTTATTGACGATGAAACACAGAAATTGCATCGGAATTAAATACAAAAGGCACAATGCCGACTTAAGTACAAGAAGACTGACTCTTCTTACTGTCTATATTTTGAACCATTCCAGTGACACTAGTTATAGATGCGGATGCTTCACTTCAGGTTTACTGTACCCCTTGGACCTTCTTATTGACGATGAAACACAGAAATTGCATCGGAAGTAAATACAAAAAGCACAATGCCGACTTAAGTACAAGAAGACTGACTCTTCTTACTGTCTATGTTTTGAACCATCACTGTGACACTAGTTATAGATTCCGATTCTTCGCTCCAGGTTTACTGTATCCCTCTGACCTTCTTATTGACGATGAAACACAGAAATTGCATCGGAATTAAGTACAAAAGGCACAATGCCGACTTAAGTACAAGAAGACTGACTCTTCTTACCCTCTATTTTTGAACAATTCCTGTGACACTAGTTATAGATTCCGATGCTTCACTTCAGGTTTACTGTATCCCTCTGACCTTCTTATTGACGATGAAACACAGCAATTGCATCGGAATTAAATAGAAAAGGCACAATGCCGACATAAGTACAAGAAGACTGACTCATCTTACCGTCTATGTTTTGAACCATCCCTGTGACATTAGTTATAGATTCCGATGCTTCACTCCAGGTTTACAGTATCCCTCTGACCTTCTTATTGACGATGAAACACAGAAATTGCATCGGAATTAAATACAAAAGGCACAATGCCGACTTAAGTACAAGAAGACTGACTCTTCTTACAGTCTATTTTTTGAACAATTCCTGTGACACTAGTTATAGATTCCGATGCTTCACTTCAGGTTTACTGTATCCCTCTGACCTTATTATTGACGATGAAACACAGAAATTGCATCGGAATTAAATACAAAAGGCACAATGCCGACTAAAGTAAAAGAAGACTGACTCTTCTTACTGTCTATATTTTGAACCATTCCAGTGACACTAGTATAGATTCCGATGCTTCACTTCAGGTTTACTGTACCCCTTGGACCCTCTTATTGACGATGAAACACAGAAATTGCATCGGATGTAAATACAAAAAGCACAATGCCGACTTAAGTACAAGAAGACTGACACTTCTTACTGTCCATGTTTGAACCATCACTGTGACACTAGTTATAGATTCCGATTCTTCACTCCAGGTTTACTGTATCCCTCTGACTTTCTTATTGCCGATGAAACACAGAAATTGCATCGGAATTAAATACAAAAGGCACAATGCCGACTTAAGTACAAGAAGACTGTCTCTTCTTACTGTCTATGTTTGAACCATTCCTGTGACACTTGTTATAGATTCCGATGCTGCATTTCAGGTTTACTGTATCCCTCTGACCTTCTTATTGACGATGAAACACAGAAATTGCATCGGAATTAAATTGAAAAGGCACAATGCCGGCATAAGTACAAGAAGACTGACTCATCTTACTGTCTATGTTTTGAACCACCCCTGTGACACTAGCTATAGAGTCCGATGCTTCACTTCAGGTTTACTGTATCTCTTGGACCTTCTTATTGACGATGAATCTCAGAAATTGCATCGGAATAAAATACAAAAGGCACAATGCCGACTTAAGTACAAGAAGACTGACTCTTCTTACTGTCTATTCTTTGAACCATTCCAGTGACACTAGTTATAGATTCCGATGCTTCACTTCAGGTTTACTGTACCCCGTGGACCTTCTTATTGACGATGAAACACAGAAATTGCATCGGAAGTAAATACAAAATGCACAATGACGACTTAAGTACAAGAAGACTGTCTCTTCTTACTGTCAATGATTTTAACCATTCCTGTGACACTAGTTATAGATTCCGATGCTACACTCCAGGTTTACTGTATCCCTTGGACTTTCTTGTTGACGATGAAACACAGAAATTGCATCGGAACTAAATACAAAGGGCACAATGCCGACTTAAGTACAAGAAGACCGACTCTTCTTACTGACAATGATTTTAACCATTCCTGTGACACTAGTTATGGATTCCGATGCTTCACTTCAGGTTTACTCTATCCCTTGGACTTTCTTATTGGCGATGAAACACAGAAATTGCATCGTAATAAAATACAAAAGGCAAAATGCCGACTTAAGTACACGAAGACTGACTCTTCTTACTGTCAAAGCTTTGAACCATTCCTGTGACACTAGTTATAGATTCCGATGCTACACTCCAGGATTACTGTATCCCTTGGACCTTTTTATTGACGATGAATCAAAGAAATTGCATCGGAATTAAATACAAAAGGCAAAATGCCGACTTAAGTACAAGAAGACATACTCTTCTTACTGACTATGTTTTGAACCATTCCTGTGACACTAGTTATAGATTCCGATGCTTCACTTCAGGTTTACTGTATCCCTCTGACCTTCTTATTGACGATGAAACACAGAAATTGCATCGGAATTAAATAGAAAAGGCACAATGTCGACTTAAGTACAAGAAGACTGACTCTTCTTACTGTCTATGTTTTGAACCATTCCTGTGACACTAGTTATAGATTCCGATGCTTCATTCCAGGTTTACTGTATCCCTTGGAAATTCTTATTGACGATGAAACACAGAAATTGCATCGGAATTAAATACAAAGGGCATAATGCCGACTTAAGTACAAGAAGACTGACTCTTCCTTCTGTCTACGTTTTGAACCAATTCTGTGACACTAGTTATAGATTCCGATGCTTCACTTCAGGTTTACTTTATACCTTAAACCATCTTATTGACGAAGAAACACAGAAATTGCATCGGAATTAAATACAAAATGCACAATGCCGACTTAAGTACAAGAAGACTGACTCTTCGTACTGTCTATGTTTTGAACCATTCCTGTGACACTAGTTATAGATTCCGATGTTTCACTTGAGGATTAGTGTATACCACTGACCTTATTGCCGATAAAAAACAGAAATTGAATCGGAATTAAATACAAAAGGCACAATGCCGGCTTAAGGACAAGAAGAGTGACTCTTCTTACTGACTATGTTTTGAACCATTGCTGTGACTCTAGTTACAGATTCCGATGCTTCACTTCAGGTTTACTGTATCCCTCTGACCTTCTTATTGACGATGAAACACAGAAATTGCATCGGAAGTAAATACAAGAAGCACAATGCCGACATAAGTACAAGAAGACTGACTCTTCTTACTGTCTATGCTTTGAACCATCACTGTGACACTAGTTACAGATTGTGATGCTTCACTCCTGGTTTACTGTATCCCTTGGACCTTCTTATTGCCGATGAAACACAGAAATTGCATCGGAATGAAATAGAAAAGGCACAATGCCGACTTAAATACAAGAAGACTGACTCTTCTTATTGTCTATTTTTTGAACAATACCTGTGACTCTAGTTACAGATTCCGATGCTTCACTTTAAATTTACTGTATCCCTTGGACCTTGGTATTGACGGTGAAACACAGAAATAGCATTGGAATTAAATACAAAAGGCACAATGCCGACTTAAATACAAGAGGACTGACTCTTCTTACTGTCTATTTTTTGAACAATTCCTGTGACACTAGTTATAGATTCCGATGCTTCACTCCACGGTTACTGTATCCCTTGGACCTTCTTATTGACGATGAAACACAGAAATTGCATCGGAATTAAATACAAAAGGCACAATGCCGACTTAAGGACAGGAAGACTGACTCTTCTTACTGACTTTGTTTTGAACCAATCCTGTGACACTAGGTATAGATTCCGATGCTTGACTTCAGTTTTAGTGTATCCCTTGGACCTTCTTATTGACGTTGAAACACAGAAATTGCATCGAAATTAAATAGATAAGGCACAATGTCGACTTAAGTACAAGAAGACTGACTCTTCTTACTGTCTATGTTTTGAACTATTCCTGTGACACTAGTTATAGATTCCGATGCTTCACTTCAGGTTTACTGTATCTCTTGGACCATCTTATTGACGATGAATCACAGAAATTGCATCGGAATTAAATACAAAAGGCACAATGCCGACTTATGTTCAAGAAGACTGACTCTTCTTACTTTCTATGTTTTGAACCATCACTGTGACACTAGTTATAGATTCCGATTCTTCGCTCCAGGTTTTTCTGTATCCCTCAGACCTTCTTATTGACGATGAAACACAGAAATTGCATCGGAATTAAATACAAAAGGCACAATGCCGACTTAAGTACAAGAAGACTGACTCATCTTACTGTCTATGTTTGAACCACCCCTGTGACACTAGCTATAGAGTCCGATGCTTCACTTCAGGTTTACTGTATCTCTTGGACCTTCTTATTGACGATGAATCTCAGAAATTGCATCGGAATAAAATACAAAAGGCACAATGCCGACTTAAGTACAAGAAGACTGACTCTTCTTACTGGTTATTCTTTGAACCATTCCAGTGACACTAGTTCTAGATCCGGATGCTTCACTTCAGAGTTACTGTACCCCTTGGACCATTCTTATTGACGATGAAACAGAGAAATTGCATCGGAAGTAAATACAAAAAGCACAATGCCGACTTAAGTACAAGAAGACTGACTCTTCTTACTTTCTATGTTTTGAACCATCACTGTGACTCTTGTTATAGATTCCGATGCTGCATTTCAGGTTTACTGTATCCCTCTGACCTTCTTATTGACGATGAAACACAGAAATTGCATCGGAATTAAATTGAAAAGGCACAATGCCGACATAAGTACAAGAAGACTGACTCATCTTACTGTCTATGTTTTGAACCACCCCTGTGACACTAGCTATAGAGTCCGATGCTTCACTTCAGGTTTACTGTATCTCTTGGACCTTCATTTGACGATGAATCTCAGAAATAGCATCGGAATAAAATACAAAAGGCACAATGCCGACTTAAGTACAAGAAGACTGACTCTTCTTACTGTCTATTCTTTGAACCATTCCAGTGACACTAGTTCTAGATCCGGATGCTTCACTTCAGAGTTACTGTACCCCTTGGACCTTCTAATTGACGATGAAACAGAGAAATTGCATCGGAAGTAAATACAAAAAGCACAATGCCGACTTAAGTACAAGAAGACTGACTCTTCTTACTTTCTATGTTTTGAACCATCACTGTGACACTAGTTATAGATTCCGATTCTTCGCTCCAGGTTTTTCTGTATCCCTCAGACCTTCTTATTGACGATGAAACACAGAAATTGCATCGGAATTAAATACAAAAGGCACAATGCCGACTTAAGTACAAGAAGACTGACTCTTCTTACTGTCTATCTTTGAACAATTCCTGTGACACTAGTTATAGATTCCGATGCTTCACTTCAGGTTTACTGTACCCCCCTTGCCTTCTTATTGACGATGAAACACGGAAATTGCATCGGTATTAAATACAAAAGGCACAATGCCGACTTAAGTACAAGAAGACTGTCTCTTCTTACTGTCTATGTTTGAACCATTCCTGTGACACTAGTTATAGATTCCGATGCTTCACTTCAGGTTTACTGTATCCCTCAGACCTTCTTATTGACGATGAAACACAGAAATTGCATCTGAATTAAATAGAAAGGGCACAGTGCTGACATAAGTACAAGAAGACTGACTCATCTTACTGTCTATGTTTTGAACCATCCCTGTGACATTAGTTATAGATTCCGATGCTTCACTCCAGGTTTACTGTATCCCTCTGACCTTCATATTGACGATGAAACACAGAAATTGCATCGGAATTAAATACAAAAGGCACAATGCCGACTTAAGTACAAGAAGACTGACTCTTCTTACTGTCTATTTTTGAACAATTCCTGTGACACTAGTTATAGATTCCGATTCTTCACTCCAGGTTTACTGTATCCCTCTGACCTTCTTATTGCCGATGAAACACAGAAATTGCATCGGAATTAAATACAAAAGGCACAATGCCGACTTAAGAACGAGAAGGCTGACTCTTCTTACTGTCTATTTTTTGAACAATTCCTGTGACACTAGTTATAGATTCCGATGCTTCACTTCAGGTTTACTGTATCCCTCTGACCTTCTTATTGACGATGAAACACGGAAATTGCATCGGAATTAAATACAAAAGGCACAATGCCGACTTAAGTACATGAAGACTGTCTCTTCTTACTGTCTATATTTGAACCATTCCTGTGACACTAGTCATAGATTCCGATGCTTCACTTCAGGTTTACTGTATCCCTCTGACCTTCTTATTGACGATGAAACACAGAAATTGCATCGGAATTAAATTGAAAAGGCACAATGCCGACTTAAGTACAAGAAGACTGACTCCTCTTACTGTCTATTTTTTTGAACAATTCCTGTGACACTAGTTATAGATTCCGATGATTCACTTCAGGTTTACTGTATCCCTCTGACCTTCTTATTGACGATGAAACACAGAAATTGCATCGGAAGTAAATACAAAAAGCACAATGCCGACTTAAGTACAAAAAGACTGACACTTCTTACTGTCTATTTTTGAACCATCACTGTGAACCTAGTTATAGATTCCGATTCTTCACTCCAGGTTTACTGTATCGCTTGGACCTTCTTATTGCCGGTGAAACACAGAAATTGCATCGGAATGAAATAGATAAGGCACAATGCCGACTTAAGTACAAGAAGACTGACTCTTATTACTGATAATAGTTTGAACCATTCCTGTGACAATAGTTATAGATTCCGATGCTTCACTTTAAATTTACTGTATCCCTTGGACCTTGGTGTTGATGGTGAAACACAGAAATAGCATTGGAATTAAATACAAAAGGCACAATGCCGACTTAAATACAAGAGGACTGACTCTTCTTACTGTCTATTTTTTGAACAATTCCTGTGACACTTGTTACAGATTCCGATGCTTCACTCCAGGGTTACTGTATCCCTTGGACCTTCTTATTGACGATGAAACACAGAAATTGCATCGGAATTAAATACAAAAGGCACAATGCCGACTTAAGGACAAGAAGATTGACTCTTCTTACTGACTTTGTTTTGAACCAATCCTGTGACACTAGGTATAGATTCCGATGCTTGACTTCAGTTTTATTGTATCCCTTGGACCTTCTTATTGACGATGAAACACAGAAATTGCATCGCAATTAAATAGAAAAAGCACAATGTCGACATTAGTACAAGAAGATTGACTCTTCTTACTGTCTATGTTCTGAACTATTCCTGTGACACTAGTTATAGATTCCGATGCTTCACTTCAGGTTTACTGTATCCCTTGGATCTTCTTATTGACGATGAAACACAGAAATTGCATCGGAATTAAATACAAAAGGCACAAAGCCGACTTATGTACAAGAAGACTGACTCTTCCTACAGTCTATGTTTTGAACCATTTCTGTGACACTAGTAATAGAGTCCGATGCTTCACTTCATGTTTACTGCATCTCTTGGACCATCTTATTGACGATGAATCACAGAAATTGCATCGGAATTAAATACAAAAGGCACAATGCCGACTTAAGTACAAGAAGACTGACTCTTCTTACTGTCTATATTTTGAACCATTCCAGTGACACTAGTTATAGATCCGGATTCTTCACTTCAGGTTTACTGTACCCTTTGGACCTTCTTATTGACGATGAAACACAGAAATTGCATCGGAAGTAAATACAAAAGGCACAATGCCGACTTAAGTACAAGAAGACTGACTCTTCTTACAGTCTATTTTTTGAACAATTCCTGTGACACTAGTTATAGATTCCGATGCTTCACTTCAGGTTTACTGTCTCCCTCTGACCTTATTATTAACGATGAAACACAGAAATTGCATCGGAATTAAATACAAAAGGCACAATGCCGACTTAAGTACAAGAAGACTGACTCTTCTTACTGTCTATATTTTGAACCATTACAGTGACACTAGTATAGATTCCGATGCTTCACTTCAGGTTTACTGTACCCCTTGGACCCTCTTATTGACGATGAAACACAGAAATTGCATCGGATGTAAATACAAAAAGCACAATGCCGACTTAAGTACAAGAAGACTGACACTTCTTACTGTCTATGTTTGAACCATCACTGTGACACTAGTTATAGATTCCGATTCTTCACTCCAGGTTTACTGTATCCCTCTGACCTTCTTATGGCCGATGAAACACAGAAATTGCATCGGAATTTAATACAAAAGGCACATTGCCGACTTAAGTACAAGAAGGCTGACTCTTCTTAATGTCTATTTTTTGAACAATTCCTGTGACACTAGTTGTAGATTCCGATGCTTCACTTCAGGTTTACTGTATCCCTCTGAACTTCTTATTGACGATGAAACACGGAAATTGCATCGGAATTAAATACAAAAGGCACAATGCCGACTTAGGTACAAGAAGACTGTCTCTTCTTACTGTCTATGTTTGAACCATTCCTGTGACACTAGTTATAGATTCCGATGCTTCACTTCAGGTTTACTGTATCCCTCTGACCTTCTTATTGACGATAAAACACTGAAATTGCATCGGAATTAAATTGAAAAGGCACAATGCCGACATAAGTACAAGAAGACTGACTCATCTTACTGTCTATATTTTGAACCACCCCTGTGACACTAGTTATAGAGTCCGATGCTTCACTTCAGGTTTACTGTATCTCTTGGACCTTCTTATTGACGATGAATCTCAGAAATTGCATCGGAATTAAATACAAAAGGCACAATTCCGACTTAAGTACAAGAAGACTGACTCTTCTTACTGTCTATTCTTTGAACCATTCCAGTGACACTAGTTATAGTTTCCGATGCTTCACTTCAGGTTTACTGTACCCCTTGGACCTTCTTATTGACGATGAAACACAGAAATTGCATCGGAAGTAAATACAAAATGCACAATGACGACTTAAGTACAAGAAGACTGTCTCTTCTTACTGTCAATGATTTTAACCATTCCTGTGACACTAGTTATAGATTCCGATGCTTCACTTCAGGTTTACTGTATCCCTCTGACCTTCTTATTGACGATGAAACACAGAAATTGCATCGGAACTAAATACAAAGGGCACAATGCCGACTTAAGTACAAGAAGACCGACTCATCCTACTGTCTATGTTTTGCACCAATTCTGTGACACTAGTTATAGAGTCCGATGCTTCACTTCAGGTTTACTTTATACCTTGGACCATCTTATTGACGATGAAACACAGAAATTGCATCGGAATTAAATACAAAAGGCACAATGCCGACTTCAGTACTTAAAGACCGACTCTTCTTACTGACAATGATTTTAACCATTCCTGTGACACTAGTTATGGATTCCGATGCTTCACTTCAGGTTTACTGTATCCCTTGGACCTTCTTATTGGCGATGAAACACAGAAATTGCATCGGAATAAAATACAAAAGGCAAAATGCCGACTTAAGTACACGAAGACTGACTCTTCTTACTGTCAATGCTTTGAACCATTCCTGTGACACTAGTTATAGATTCCGATGCTACACTCCAGGATTACTGTATCCCTTGGACCTTTTTATTGACGATGAATCAAAGAAATTGCATCGGAATTAAATACAAAAGGCAAAATGCCGACTTAAGTACAAGAAGACATACTCTTCTTAATGACTATGTTTTGAACCATTCCTGTGACACTAGTTATAGATTCCGATGCTTCACTTCAGGTTTACTGTATCCCTTGGAAATTCTTATTGACGATGAAGCACAGAAATTGCATCGGAATTAAATACAAAGGGCATAATGCCGACTTAAGTACAAGAAGACTGACTCTTCCTTCTGTCTACGTCTTGAACCAATTCTGTGACACTAGTTATAGATTCCGATGCTTCACTTCAGGTTTACTTTATACCTTAAACCATCTTATTGACGATGAAACACAGAAATTGCATCGGAATTAAATACAAAAGGCACAATGCCGACTTAAGTACAAGAAGACTGACTCTTCCTACTGTCTACGTTTTGAACCAATTCTGTGACACTAGTTATAGAGTCCGATGCTTCACTTCAGGTTTACTGTATCACTTGGACCTTCTTATTGAAGATGAATCACAGAAATTCCATCGGAATTAAATACAAAAGGCACAATGCCGACTTAAGTACAAGAAGACTGACTCTTCGTACTGTCTATGTTTTGAACCATTCCTGTGACACTAGTTATAGATTCCGATGTTTCACTTGAGGATTAGTGTATACCACTGACCTTATTGCCGATAAAAAACAGAAATTGAATCGGAATTAAATACAAAAGGCACAATGCCGGCTTAAGGACAAGAAGAGTGACTCTTCTTACTGACTATGTTTTGAACCATTGCTGTGACTCTAGTTACAGATTCCGATGCTTCACTTCAGGTTTACTGTATCCCTCTGACCTTCTTATTGACGATGAAACACAGAAATTGCATCGGAAGTAAATACAAGAAGCACAATGCCGACATAAGTACAAGAAGACTGACTCTTCTTACTGTCTATGCTTTGAACCATCACTGTGACACTAGTTACAGATTGTGATGCTTCACTCCTGGTTTACTGTATCCCTTGGACCTTCTTATTGCCGATGAAACACAGAAATTGCATCGGAATGAAATAGAAAAGGCACAATGCCGACTTAAATACAACAAGACTGACTCTTCTTATTGTCTATTTTTTGAACAATACCTGTGACTCTAGTTACAGATTCCGATGCTTCACTTTAAATTTACTGTATCCCTTGGACCTTTGTATTGACGGTGAAACACAGAAATAGCATTGGAATTAAATACAAAAGGCACAATGCCGACTTAAATACAAGAGGACTGACTCTTCTTACTGTCTATTTTTTGAACAATTCCTGTGACACTAGTTATAGATTCCGATGCTTCACTCCACGGTTACTGTATCCCTTGGACCTTCTTATTGACGATGAAACACAGAAATTGCATCGGAATTAAATACAAAAGGCACAATGCCGACTTAAGGACAGGAAGACTGACTCTTCTTACTGACTTTGTTTTGAACCAATCCTGTGACACTAGGTATAGATTCCGATGCTTCACTTCAGGTTTACGGTATCTCTTGGACCATCTTATTGACGATGAATCACAGAAATTGCATCGGAATTAAATGCAAAAGGCACAATGCCGACTTAAGTTCAAGAAGACTGACTCTTCTTACTTTCTATGTTTTGAACCATCACTGTGACACTAGTTATAGATTCCGATTCTTCGCTCCAGGTTTTTCTGTATCCCTCAGACCTTCTTATTGACGATGAAACACAGAAATTGCATCGGAATTAAATACAAAAGGCACAATGCCGACTTAAGTACAAGAAGACTGACTCATCTTACTGTCTATGTTTTGAACCACCCCTGTGACACTAGCTATAGAGTCCGATGCTTCACTTCAGGTTTACTGTATCTCTTGGACCTTCTTATTGACGATGAATCTCAGAAATTGCATCGGAATAAAATACAAAAGGCACAATGCCGACTTAAGTACAAGAAGACTGACTCTTCTTACTGTCTATTCTTTGAACCATTCCAGTGACACTAGTTCTAGATCCGGATGCTTCACTTTAGAGTTACTGTACCCCTTGGACCTTCTTATTGACGATGAAACAGAGAAATTGCATCGGAAGTAAATACAAAAAGCACAATGCAGACTTAAGTACAAGAAGACTGACTCTTCTTACTTTCTATGTTTTGAACCATCACTGTGACACTTGTTATAGATTCCGATGCTGCATTTCAGGTTTACTGTATCCCTCTGACCTTCTTATTGACGATGAAACACAGAAATTGCATCGGAATTAAATTGAAAAGGCACAATGCCGACATAAGTACAAGAAGACTGACTCATCTTACTGTCTATGTTTTGAACCACCCCTGTGACACTAGCTATAGAGTCCGATGCTTCACTTCAGGTTTACTGTATCTCTTGGACCTTCATTTGACGATGAATCTCAGAAATTGCATCGGAATAAAATACAAAAGGCACAATGCCGACTTAAGTACAAGAAGACTGACTCTTCTTACTGTCTATTCTTTGAACCATTCCAGTGACACTAGTTCTAGATCCGGATGCTTCACTTCAGAGTTACTGTACCCCTTGGACCTTCTTATTGACGATGAAACAGAGAAATTGCATCGGAAGTAAATACAAAAAGCACAATGCCGACTTAAGTACAAGAAGACTGACTCTTCTTACTTTCTATGTTTTGAACCATCACTGTGACACTAGTTATAGATTCCGATTCTTCGCTCCAGGTTTTTCTGTATCCCTCAGACCTTCTTATTGACGATGAAACACAGAAATTGCATCGGAATTAAATACAAAAGGCACAATGCCGACTTAAGTACAAGAAGACTGACTCTTCTTACTGTCTATCTTTGAACAATTCCTGTGACACTAGTTATAGATTCCGATGCTTCACTTCAGGTTTACTGTATCCCTCAGACCTTCTTATTGACGATGAAACACAGAAATTGCATCTGAATTAAATAGAAAGGGCACAGTGCTGACATAGGTACAAGAAGACTGACTCATCTTACTGTCTATGTTTTGAACCATCCCTGTGACATTAGTTATAGATTCCGATGCTTCACTCCAGGTTTACTGTATCCCTCTGACCTTCATATTGACGATGAAACACAGAAATTGCATCGGAATTAAATACAAAAGGCACAATGCCGACTTAAGTACAAGAAGACTGACTCTTCTTACTGTCTATTTTTGAACAATTCCTGTGACACTAGTTATAGATTCCGATTCTTCACTCCAGGTTTACTGTATCCCTCTGACCTTCTTATGGCCGATGAAACACAGAAATTGCATCGGAATTAAATACAACAGGCACAATGCCGACTTAAGTACGAGAAGGCTGACTCTTCTTACTGTCTATTATTTGAACAATTCCTGTGACACTAGTTATAGATTCCGATGCTTCACTTCAGGTTTACTGTATCCCTCTGACCTTCTTATTGACGATGAAACACGGAAATTGCATCGGAATTAAATACAAAAGGCACAATGCCGACTTAAGTACATGAAGACTGTCTCTTCTTACTGTCTATGTTTGAACCATTCCTGTGACACTAGTCATAGATTCCGATGCTTCACTTCAGGTTTACTGTATCCCTCTGACCTTCTTATTGACGATGAAACACAGAAATTGCATCGGAATTAAATTGAAAAGGCACAATGCCGACTTAAGTACAAGAAGACTGACTCCTCTTACTGTCTATTTTTTTGAACAATTCCTGTGACACTAGTTATAGATTCCGATGATTCACTTCAGGTTCACTGTATCCCTCTGACCTTCTTATTGACGATGAAACACAGAAATTGCATCGGAAGTAAATACATAAAGCACAATGCCGACTTAAGTACAAAAAGACTGACACTTCTTACTGTCTATTTTTGAACCATCACTGTGAACCTAGTTATAGATTCCGATTCTTCACTCCAGGTTTACTGTATCCCTTGGACCTTCTTATTGCCGGTGAAACACAGAAATTGCATCGGAATGAAATAGATAAGGCACAATGCCGACTTAAGTACAAGAAGACTGACTCTTATTACTGATAATAGTTTGAACCATTCCTGTGACAATAGTTATAGATTCCGATGCTTCACTTTAAATTTACTGTATCCCTTGGACCTTGGTGTTGATGGTGAAACACAGAAATAGCATTGGAATTAAATACAAAAGGCACAATGCCGACTTAAATACAAGAGGACTGACTCTTCTTACTGTCTATTTTTTGAACAATTCCTGTGACACTTGTTACAGATTCCGATGCTTCACTCCAGGGTTACTGTATCCCTTGGACCTTCTTATTGACGATGAAACACAGAAATTGCATCGGAATTAAATACAAAAGGCACAATGCCGACTTAAGGACAAGAAGACTGACTCTTCTTACTGACTTTGTTTTGAACCAATCCTGTGACACTAGGTATAGATTCCGATGCTTGACTTCAGTTTTATTGTATCCCTTGGACCTTCTTATTGACGATGAAACACAGAAATTGCATCGCAATTAAATAGAAAAAGCACAATGTCGACATTAGTACAAGAAGATTGACTCTTCTTACTGTCTATGTTCTGAACTATTCCTGTGACACTAGTTATAGATTCCGATGCTTCACTTCAGGTTTACTGTATCCCTTGGATCTTCTTATTGACGATGAAACACAGAAATTGCATCGGAATTAAATACAAAAGGCACAAAGCCGACTTATGTACAAGAAGACTGACTCATCCTACAGTCTATGTTTTGAACCATTTCTGTGACACTAGTAATAGAGTCCGATGCTTCACTTCATGTTTACTGCATCTCTTGGACCATCTTATTGACGATGAATCACAGAAATTGCATCGGAATTAAATACAAAATGCACAATGCCGACTTAAGTACAAGAAGACTGACTCTTCTTACTGTCTATATTTTGAACCATTCCAGTGACACTAGTTATAGATCCGGATGCTTCACTTCAGGTTTACTGTACCCTTTGGACCTTCTTATTGACGATGAAACACAGAAATTGCATCGGAAGTAAATACAAAAGGCACAATGCCGACTTAAGTACAAGAAGACTGACTCTTCTTACAGTCTATTTTTTGAACAATTCCTGTGACACTAGTTATAGATTCCGATGCTTCACTTCAGGTTTACTGTTTCCCTCTGACCTTATTATTAACGATGAAACACAGAAATTGCATCGGAATTAAATACAAAAGGCACAATGCCGACTTAAGTACAAGAAGACTGACTCTTCTTACTGTCTATATTTTGAACCATTACAGTGACACTAGTATAGATTCCGATGCTTCACTTCAGGTTTACTGTACCCCTTGGACCCTCTTATTGACGATGAAACACAGAAATTGCATCGGATGTAAATACAAAAAGCACAATGCCGACTTAAGTACAAGAAGACTGACACTTCTTACTGTCTATGTTTGAACCATCACTGTGACACTAGTTATAGATTCCGATTCTTCACTCCAGGTTTACTGTATCCCTCTGACCTTCTTATGGCCGATGAAACACAGAAATTGCATCGGAATTTAATACAAAAGGCACATTGCCGACTTAAGTACAAGAAGGCTGACTCTTCTTAATGTCTATTTTTTGAACAATTCCTGTGACACTAGTTGTAGATTACGATGCTTCACTTCAGGTTTACTGTATCCCTCTGAACTTCTTATTGACGATGAAACACGGAAATTGCATCGGAATTAAATACAAAAGGCACAATGCCGACTTAAGTACAAGAAGACTGACTCATCTTACTGTCTATATTTTGAACCACCCCTGTGACACTAGTTATAGAGTCCGATGCTTCACTTCAGGTTTACTGTATCTCTTGGACCTTCTTATTGACGATGAATCTCAGAAATTGCATCGGAATTAAATACAAAAGGCACAATTCCGACTTAAGTACAAGAAGACTGACTCTTCTTACTGTCTATTCTTTGAACCATTCCAGTGACACTAGTTATAGATTCCGATGCTTCACTTCAGGTTTACTGTACCCCTTGGACCTTCTTATTGACGATGAAACACAGAAATTGCATCGGAAGTAAATACAAAATGCACAATGACGACTTAAGTACAAGAAGACTGTCTCTTCTTACTGTCAATGATTTTAACCATTCCTGTGACACTAGTTATAGATTCCGATGCTTCACTTCAGGTTTACTGTATCCCTCTGACCTTCTTATTGACGATGAAACACAGAAATTGCATCGGAACTAAATACGAAGGGCACAATGCCGACTTAAGTACAAGAAGACCGACTCATCCTACTGTCTACGTTTTGCACCAATTCTGTGACACTAGTTATAGAGTCCGATGCTTCACTTCAGGTTTACTTTATACCTTGGACCATCTTATTGACGATGAAACACAGAAATTGCATCGGAATTAAATACAAAAGGCACAATGCCGACTTCAGTACTTAAAGACCGGCTGTTCTTACTGACAATGATTTTAACCATTCCTGTGACACTAGTTATGGATTCCGATGCTTCACTTCAGGTTTACTGTATCCCTTGGACCTTCTTATTGGCGATGAAACACAGAAATTGCATCGGAATAAAATACAAAAGGCAAAATGCCGACTTAAGTACACGAAGACTGACTCTTCTTACTGTCAATGCTTTGAACCATTCCTGTGACACTAGTTATAGATTCCGATGCTACACTCCAGGATTACTGTATCCCTTGGACCTTTTTATTGACGATGAATCAAAGAAATTGCATCGGAATTAAATACAAAAGGCAAAATGCCGACTTAAGTACAAGAAGACATACTCTTCTTAATGACTATGTTTTGAACCATTCCTGTGACACTAGTTATAGATTCCGATGCTTCACTTCAGGTTTACTGTATCCCTTGGAAATTCTTATTGACGATGAAACACAGAAATTGCATCGGAATTAAATACAAAGGGCATAATGCCGACTTAAGTACAAGAAGACTGACTCTTCCTTCTGTCTACGTTTTGAACCAATTCTGTGACACTAGTTATAGATTCCGATGCTTCACTTCAGGTTTACTTTATACCTTAAACCATCTTATTGACGATGAAACACAGAAATTGCATCGGAATTAAATACAAAAGGCACAATGCCGACTTAAGTACAAGAAGACTGACTCTTCCTACTGTCTACGTTTTGAACCAATTCTGTGACACTAGTTATAGAGTCCGATGCTTCACTTCAGGTTTACTGTATCACTTGGACCTTCTTATTGAAGATGAATCACAGAAATTCCATCGGAATTAAATACAAAAGGCACAATGCCGACTTAAGTACAAGAAGACTGACTCTTCGTACTGTCTATGTTTTGAACCATTCCTGTGACACTAGTTATAGATTCCGATGTTTCACTTGAGGTTTAGTGTATACCACTGACCTTATTGCCAATAAAAAACAGAAATTGAATCGGAATTAAATACAAAAGGCACAATGACGGCTTAAGGACAAGAAGACTGACTCTTCTTACTGACTATGTTTTGAACCATTGCTGTGACTCTAGTTACAGATTCCGATGCTTCACTTCAGGTTTACTGTATCCCTCTGACCTTCTTATTGACGATGAAACACAGAAATGGCATCGGAATTAAATACAAAAGCCACAATGCCGACTTAAGTACAAGAAGACTGACTCTTCTTACTGTCTATGTTTTGAACCAATACTGTGACACTAGTTATAGATTCCGATGCTTCACTTCAGGTTTACTGTATTCCTAGGACCTTCTTATTGTCGATGAAACACAGAAATTGCATCGGAATTAAATACAAAAGGAACAATGCCGACATAAGTACAAGAAGACTGACTCTTCTTACTGTCTATGTTTTGAACCAATACTGTGACACCAGTTATAGGTTCCGATGCTTCACTCCAGGTTTACTGTATCCCTTGGACCATCTTATTGACGATGAATCACAGAAATTGCATCGGAATTAAATACAAAAGGCACAAAGCCGACTTATGTACAAGAAGACTGACTCTTCCTACAGTCTATGTTTTGAACCATTTCTGTGACACTAGTAATAGAGTCCGATGCTTCACTTCATGTTTACTGCATGTCTTGGACCATCTTATTGACGATGAATCACAGAAATTGCATCGGATGTAAATACAAAAGGCACAATGCCGACTTAAGTACAAGAAGACTGACTCTTCTTACAGTCTATTTTTTGAACAATTCCTGTGACACTAGTTATAGATCCCGATGCTTCACTTCAGGTTTACTGTTTCCCTCTGACCTTATTATTAACGATGAAACACAGAAATTGCATCGGAATTAAATACAAAAGGCACAATGCCGACTTAAGTACAAGAAGACTGACTCTTCTTACTGTCTATATTTTGAACCATTACAGTGACACTAGTATAGATTCCGATGCTTCACTTCAGGTTTACTGTACCCCTTGGACCCTCTTATTGACGATGAAACACAGAAATTGCATCGGATGTAAATAGAAAAAGCACAATGCCGACTTAAGTACAAGAAGACTGACACTTCTTACTGTCTATGTTTGAACCATCACTGTGACACTAGTTATAGATTCCGATTCTTCACTCCAGGTTTACTGTATCCCTCTGACCTTCTTATGGCCGATGAAACACAGAAATTGCATCGGAATTTAATACAAAAGGCACATTGCCGACTTAAGTACAAGAAGGCTGACTCTTCTTAATGTCTATTTTTTGAACAATTCCTGTGACACTAGTTGTAGATTCCGATGCTTCACTTCAGGTTTACTGTATCCCTCTGAACTTCTTATTGACGATGAAACACGGAAATTGCATCGGAATTAAATACAAAAGGCACAATGCCGACTTAAGTACAAGAAGACTGTCTCTTCTTACTGTCTATGTTTGAACCATTCCTGTGACACTAGTTATAGATTCCGATGCTTCACTTCAGGTTTACTGTATCCCTCTGACCTTCTTATTGACGATAAAACACAGAAATTGCATCGGAATTAAATTGAAAAGGCACAATGCCGACATAAGTACAAGAAGACTGACTCATCTTACTGTCTATATTTTGAACCACCCCTGTGACACTAGTTATAGAGTCCGATGCTTCACTTCAGGTTTACTGTATCTCTTGGACCTTCTTATTGACGATGAATCTCAGAAATTGCATCGGAATTAAATACAAAAGGCACAATTCCGACTTAAGTACAAGAAGACTGACTCTTCTTACTGTCTATTCTTTGAACCATTCCAGTGACACTAGTTATAGATTCCGATGCTTCACTTCAGGTTTACTGTACCCCTTGGACCTTCTTATTGACGATGAAACACAGAAATTGCATCGGAAGTAAATACAAAATGCACAATGACGACTTAAGTACAAGAAGACTGTCTCTTCTTACTGTCAATGATTTTAACCATTCCTGTGACACTAGTTATAGATTCCGATGCTTCACTTCAGGTTTACTGTATCCCTCTGACCTTCTTATTGACGATGAAACACAGAAATTGCATCGGAACTAAATACAAAGGGCACAATGCCGACTTAAGTACAAGAAGACCGACTCATCCTACTGTCTACGTTTTACACCAATTCTGTGACACTAGTTATAGAGTCCGATGCTTCACTTCAGGTTTACTTTATACCTTGGACCATCTTATTGACGATGAAACACAGAAATTGCATCGGAATTAAATACAAAAGGCACAATGCCGACTTCAGTACTTAAAGACCGACTCTTCTTACTGACAATGATTTTAACCATTCCTGTGACACTAGTTATGGATTCCGATGCTTCACTTCAGGTTTACTGTATCCCTTGGACCTTCTTATTGGCGATGAAACACAGAAATTGCATCGGAATAAAATACAAAAGGCAAAATGCCGACTTAAGTACACGAAGACTGACTCTTCTTACTGTCAGTGCTTTGAACCATTCCTGTGACACTAGTTATAGATTCCGATGCTACACTCCAGGATTACTGTATCCCTTGGACCTTTTTATTGACGATGAATCAAAGAAATTGCATCGGAATTAAATACAAAGGGCAAAATGCCGACTTAAGTACAAGAAGACATACTCTTCTTAATGACTATGTTTTGAACCATTCCTGTGACACTAGTTATAGATTCCGATGCTTCACTTCAGGTTTACTGTATCCCTTGGAAATTCTTATTGACGATGAAACACAGAAATTGCATCGGAATTAAATACGAAGGGCATAATGCCGACTTAAGTACAAGAAGACTGACTCTTCCTTCTGTCTACGTTTTGAACCAATTCTGTGACACTAGTTATAGATTCCGATGCTTCACTTCAGGTTTACTTTATACCTTAAACCATCTTATTGACGATGAAACACAGAAATTGCATCGGAATTAAATACAAAAGGCACAATGCCGACTTAAGTACAAGAAGACTGACTCTTCCTACTGTCTACGTTTTGAACCAATTCTGTGACACTAGTTATAGAGTCCGATGCTTCACTTCAGGTTTACTGTATCACTTGGACCTTCTTATTGAAGATGAATCACAGAAATTCCATCGGAATTAAATACAAAAGGCACAATGCCGACTTAAGTACAAGAAGACTGACTCTTCGTACTGTCTATGTTTTGAACCATTCCTGTGACACTAGTTATAGATTCCGATGTTTCACTTGAGGTTTAGTGTATACCACTGACCTTGTTGCCAATAAAAAACAGAAATTGAATCGGAATTAAATACAAAAGGCACAATGCCGGCTTAAGGACAAGAAGACTGACTCTTCTTACTGACTATGTTTTGAACCATTGCTGTGACTCTAGTTACAGATTCCGATGCTTCACTTCAGGTTTACTGTATCCCTCTGACCTTCTTATTGACGATGAAACACAGAAATTGCATCGGAATTAAGTACAAAAGCCACAATGCCGACTTAAGTACAAGAAGACTGACTCTTCTTACTGTCTATGTTTTGAACCAATACTGTGACACTAGTTATAGATTCCGATGCTTCACTTCAGGTTTACTGTATTCCTAGGACCTTCTTATTGTCGATGAAACACAGAAATTGCATCGGAATTAAATACAAAAGGAACAATGCCGACATAAGTACAAGAAGACTGACTCTTCTTACTGTCTATGTTTTGAACCAATACTGTGACACCAGTTATAGGTTCCGATGCTTCACTCCAGGTTTACTGTATCCCTTGGACCATCTTATTGACGATGAATCACAGAAATTGCATCGGAATTAAATACAAAAGGCACAATGTCGACTTAAGTACAAGAAGACTGACTCTTCTTACTGTCTATGTTTTGAACTATTCCTGTGACACTAGTTATAGATTCCGATGCCTCACTTCAGGTTTACTGTATCCCTTGGACCTTCTTATTGACGAAGAAACACAGAAATTGCATCGGAATTAAATACAAAAGGCACAAAGCCGACTTATGTACAAGAAGACTGACTCTTCCTACTGTCTATGTTTTGAACCATTTCTGTGACACTAGTAATAGAGTCCGATGCTTCACTTCACGTTTACTGTATCTCTTGGACCATCTTATTGACGATGAATCACAGAAATTGCATCGGAATTAAATACAAAATGCACAATGCCGACTTAAGTACAAGAAGACTGACTCTTCTTACTGTCTATATTTTGAACCATTCCAGTGACACTAGTTATAGATCCGGATGCTTCACTTCAGGTTTACTGTACCCCTTGGACCTTTTTATTGACGATGAAACACAGAAATGTCATCGGAATTAAATACAAAAGGCACAATGCCGACTTAAGTACAAGAAGACTGACTCTTCTTACTGTCTATTTTTGAACAATTCCTGTGACACTAGTTATAGATTCCGATGCTTCACTTCAGGTTCACTGTACCCCTCTGACCTTCTTATTGACGATGAAACACGGAAATTGCATCGGAATGAAATACAAAAGGCACAATGCAGCCTTAAGTACACGAAGACTGTCTCTTCTTACTGTCTATGTTTGAACCCTTCCTGTGACACTAGTTATAGATTCCGATGCTTCAATTCAGGTTTACTGTATCCCTCTGACCTTCTTATTGACGATGAAACACAGAAATTGCATCTGAACTAATTAGAAAAGGCACAATGCCGACATAAGTACAAGAGAACTGAGTCATCTTACTGTCTATGCTTTGAACCATCCCTGTGACATTAGTTATAGATTCCGATGCTTCACTCCAGGTTTACTGTATCCCTCTGACCTTCTTATTGACAATGAAACACAGAAATTGCATCGGAATTAAATACAAAAGGCACAATGCCGACTTAAGTACAAGAAGACTGACTCTTCTTACTGTCTATGTTTAAACCATTCCTGTGACACTAGTTATAGATTCCGATGCTACACTCCAGGTTTACTGTATCCCTTGGACCTTCTTATTGACGATGAAACACAGAAATTGCATCGGAATTAAATACAAAAGGCACAATGCCGACCTAAGTACAAGAAGACATACTCTTCTTACTGACTATGGTTTGAACCATTCCTGTTACACTAATTATAGATTCCGATGCTTCACTTCAGGTTTACTGTATCCCTCTGACCTTCTTATTGACGATGTAACACAGAAATTGCATCGGAGAATTAAATAGAAAAGGCACATAGTCGACTTAAGTACAAGAAGACTGACTCTTCTTACTGTCTATGTTTTGAGCCATTTCTGTGACAATAGTTATAGATTCCGACGCTTCATTCCAGGTTTACTGTATCCCTTGGACCTTCTTATTGACGATGAAACACAGAAATTGCATCGGAATTAAATACAAAAGGCACAATGCCGACTTAAGTACAAGAAGACCGACTCATCCTACTGTCTACGTTTTGAACCAATTCTGTGACACTATTTATAGAGTCCGATGCTTCACTTCAGGTTTACTGTATGCCTCTGAACTTCTAATTGACGATGAAACACAGAAATTGCATCGGAATTAAATACAAAAGGCACAATGCCGACTTCAGTTCTTAAAGACCGACTCTTCTTAGTGACAATGATTTTAACCATTCCTGTGACACTAGTTATGGATTCCGATGCTTCACTTCAGGTTTACTGTATCCCTTGGAGCTTCTTATTGACGATGAAACACAGAAATTGCATCGGAATTAAATACAAAAGGCAAAATGCCGACTTAAGTACAAGAAGACATACTCTACTTACTGACTATGTTTTGAACCATTCCTGTGACACTAGTTATAGATTCCGATGCTTCACTTCAGGTTTACTGTATCCCTCTGACCTTCTTATTGACGATGAAACACAGAAATTGAATCGGAATGAAATAGAAAAGGCACAATGCCGACTTAAGTACAAGAAGACTGACTCTTCCTTCTGTCAACGTTTTGAACCAATTCTGTGACACTAGTTATAGAGTCCGATGCTTTACTTCAGGTTTACTTTATACCTTAAACCATCTTATTGACTATGAAACACAGAAATTGCATCGGAATTAAATACAAAAGGCACAATGCCGACTTAAGTACAAGAAGACTGACTCTTCCTACTGTATATGTTTTGAAATATTCCTGTGACACTAGTTATAGATTCCGATGTTTCACTTGAGGTTTAGTGTATACCACTGACCTTTTTGCCGATAAAAAACAGAAATTGAATCGGAATTAAATACAAAAGGCACAATGCCAGCTTAAGGACAAGAAGACTGATTCTTCTTACTAACTATGTTTTGAACCATTGCTGTGACTCTAGTTATAGATTCCGATGCTTCACTTCAGGTTTACTGTATCCCTTGGACCTTCTTATTGGCGATGAAACACAGATATTGCATCGGAATTAAATACAAAAGGCACAATGCCGACTTAAGTACGAGAAGGCTGAATCTTCTTACTGTCTATTTTTTGAACCATTCCTATGACACATGTTTTAGAGTCCGATGCTTCACTTCAGGTTTACTGTATCTCTTGGACCTTCTTATTGACGATGAATCACAGAAATTGCATCGGTATTAAATACAAAAGGCACAATGCCGACTTACGTAAAAGAAGACTGACTCTACTTACTGTCTATATTTTGAACCATTCCAGTGACACTAGTTATAGATTCCGATGCTTCACTTCAGGTTTACTGTACCCCTTGGACCTTCTTATTGACGATGAAACACAGAAATTGCATCGGAAGTAAATATAAAAGGCACAATGCCGACATAAGTACAAGAAGACTGACTCTTCTTACTGTCTATGTTTTGAACCATCACTGTGACACTAGTTATAGATTCCGATGCTTCACTTCAGGTTTACTGTACCCCTTGGACCTTCTTATTGACGATGAAACACAGAAATTGCATCGGAAGTAAATATAAAAGGCACAATGCCGACATAAGTACAAGAAGACTGACTCTTCTTACTGTCTATGTTTTGAACCATCACTGTGACACTAGTTATAGATTGCGATGCTTCACTCCTGGTTTACTGTACCCCTTGGACCTTCTTATTGCCGGTGAAACACAGAAATTGCATCGGAATGAAATAGATAAGGCACAATACCGACTTAAGTACAAGAAGACTGACTCTTATTACTGATAATAGTTTGAACCATTCCTGTGACAATAGTTATAGATTCCGATGCTTCACTTTAAATTTACTGTATCCCTAGGACCTTGGTGTTGATGGTGAAACACAGAAATAGCATTGGAATTAAATACAAAAGGCACAATGCCGACTTAAATACAAGAGGACTGACTCTTCTTTCTGTCTATTTTTTGAACAATTCCTGTGACACTAGTTATAGATTCCGATGCTTCACTCAAGGGTTACTGTATCCCTTGGACCTTCTTATTGACGATGAAACACAGAAATTGCATCGGAATTAAATACAAAAGGCCCAATGCCGACTTAAGGACAAGAAGACTGACTCTTCTTACTGACTTTGTTTTGAACCAAACCTGTGACACTAGGTATAGATTCCGATGCTTGACTTCAGTTTTAGTGTATCCCTTGGACCTTCTTATTGACGAT
The DNA here is from genome assembly GCF_023864345.2 of Schistocerca serialis cubense. Lineage (NCBI taxonomy): Eukaryota > Metazoa > Arthropoda > Insecta > Orthoptera > Acrididae > Schistocerca > Schistocerca serialis. The sequence continues at coordinate 855,371 of NC_064639.1, read as the reverse complement.
GAAACACAGAAATTGCATCGAAATTAAATAGAAAAGGCACAATGTCGACTTTAGTACAAGAAGACTGACTCTTCTTACTGTCTATGTTTTGAACTATTCCTGTGACACTAGTTATAGATTCCGATGCTTCACTTCAGGTTTACTGTATCCCTTGGACCTTCTTATTGACGATGAAACACAGAAATTGCATCGGAATTAAATACAAAAGGCACAAAGCCGACTTATGTACAAGAAGACTGACTCTTCCTACTGTCTATGTTTTGAACCATTTCTGTGACACTAGTAATAGAGTCCGATGCTTCACTTCATGTTTACTGCATCTCTTGGACCATCTTATTGACGATGAAACACAGAAATTGCATCGGAATTAAATACAAAATGCACAATGCCGACTTAAGTACAAGAAGACTGACTCTTCTTACTGTCTATATTTTGAACCATTCCAGTGACAGTAGTATAGATTCCGATGCTTCACTTCAGGTTTACTGTACCCCTTGGACCATCTTATTGACGATGAAACACAGAAATTGCATCGGATGTAAATACAAAAAGCACAATGCCGACTTAAGCACAAGAAGACTGACACTTCTTACTGTCTATGTTTTGAACCATCACTGTGACACTAGTTATAGATTCCGATTCTTCACTCCAGGTTTACTGTATCCCTCTGACCTTCTTATTGCCGATGAAACACAGAAATTGCATCGGAATTAAATACAAAAGGCACAATGCCGACATAAGTACAAGAAGGCTGACTCTTCTTACTGTCAATTTTTTGAACAATTCCTGTGACACTAGTTATAGATTCCGATCCTTCACTTCAGGTTTACTGTATGCCTCTGAACTTCTTATTGACGATGAAACACGGAAATTGCATCGGAATTAAATACAAAAGGCACAATGCCGACTTAAGTACAAGAAGACTGTCTCTTCTTACTGTCTATGTTTGAGCCATTCCTGTGACACTAGTTATAGATTCCGATGCTTCACTTCAGGTTTACTATATCCCTCTGACCTTCTTATTGACGATGAAACACAGAAATTGCATCGGAATTAAATTGAAAAGGCTCAATGCCGACATAAGTACAAGAAGACTGACTCATCTTACTGTCTATGTTTTGAACCACCCCTGTGACACTAGCTATAGAGTCCGATGCTTCACTTCAGGTTTACTGTATCTCTTGGACCTTCTTATTGACGATGAATCTCAGAAATTGCATCGGAATTAAATACAAAAGGCACAATGCCGACTTAAATACAAGAAGACTGACTCTTCTTACTGTCTATACTTTGAGCCATTCCAGTGACACTAGTTATAGATTCCGATGCTTCACTTCAGGTTTACTGTACCCCTTGGACCTTCTTATTGAAGATGAAACACAGAAATTGCATCGGAAGTAAATACAAAATGCACAATGACGACTTAAGTACAAGAAGACTGTCTTTTCTTACTGTCAATGATTTTAACCATTCCTGTCACACTAGTTATAGATTCCGATCCTACACTCCAGGTTTACTGTATCCCTTGGACCTTCTTATTGACGATGAAACACAGAAATTGCATCGGAATTAAATACAAATGGCACAATGCCGACTTAAGTACAAGAAGACATACTCTTCTTACCGACTATGGTTTGAACCATTCCTGTTACACTAGTTATAGATTCCGATGCTTCACTTCAGGTTTACTGTATCTCTTGGACCTTCTTATTGACGATGAATCTCAGAAATTGCATCGGAATTAAATACAAAAGGCACAATGCCGACTTAAATACAAGAGGACTGACTCTTCTTTCTGTCTATTTTTTGAACAATTCCTGTGACACTAGTTATAGATTCCGATGCTTCACTCCAGGGTTACTGTATCCCTTGGACCTTCTTATTGACGATGAAACACAGAAATTGCATCGGAATTAAATACAAAAGGCCCAATGCCGACTTAAGTACACGAAGACTGTCTCTTCTTACTGTCTATGTTTGAACCCTTCCTGTGACACTAGTTATAGATTCCGATGCTTCACTTCAGGTTTACTGTATCCCTCTGACCTTCTTATTGACGATGAAACACAGAAATTGCATCTGAATTAAATAGAAAAGGCACAATGCCGACATAAGTACAAGAAGACTGACTCATCTTACTGTCTATCTTTTGAACCATCCCTGTGACATTAGTTATAGATTCCGATGCTTCACTCCAGGTTTACAGTATCCCTCTGACCTTCTTATTGACGTTGAAACACAGAAATTGCATCGGAATTAAATACAAAAGGCACAATGCCGATTTAAGTACAAGAAGACTGACTCTTCTTACTGTCTATTTTTTGAACAATTCCTGTGACACTAGTTATAGATTCCGATGCTTCACTTCAGGTTTACTGTATCCCTCTGACCTTATTATTGACGATGAAACACAGAAATTGCATCGGAATTAAATACAAAAGGCACAATGCCGACTTAAGTACAAGAAGACTGACTCTTCTTACTGTCTATATTTTGAACCATTCCAGTGACAGTAGTATAGATTCCGATGCTTCACTTCAGGTTTACTGTACCCCTTGGACCATCTTATTGACGATGAAACACAGAAATTGCATCGGATGTAAATACAAAAAGCACAATGCCGACTTAAGTACAAGAAGACTGACTCTTCTTACTGTCTATGTTTTGAACCATCACTGTGACACTAGTTATAGATTCCGATTCTTCACTCCAGGTTTACTGTATCCCTCTGACCTTCTTATTGCCGATGAAACACAGAAATTGCATCGGAATTAAATACAAAAGGCACAATGCCGACATAAGTACAAGAAGGCTGACTCTTCTTACTGTCTATTTTTTGAACAATTCCTGTGACACTAGTTATAGATTCCGATCCTTCACTTCAGGTTTACTGTATGCCTCTGAACTTCTTATTGACGATGAAACACGGAAATTGTATCGGAATTAAATACAAAAGGCACAATGCCGACTTAAGTACAAGAAGACTGTCTCTTCTTACTGTCTACGTTTGAGCCATTCCTGTGACACTAGTTATAGATTCCGATGCTTCACTTCAGGTTTACTGTACCCCTTGGACCTTCTTATTGAAGATGAAACACAGAAATTGCATCGGAAGTAAATACAAAATGCACAATGACGACTTAAGTACAAGAAGACTGTCTCTTCTTACTGTCAATGATTTTAACCATTCCTGTCACACTAGTTATAGATTCCGATGCTACACTCCAGTTTTACTGTATCCCTTGGACCTTCTTATTGACGATGAAACACAGAAATTGCATCGGAATTAAATACAAAAGGCACAATGCCGACTTAAGTACAAGAAGACATACTCTTCTTACTGACTATGGTTTGAACCATTCCTGTTACACTAGTTATAGATTCCGATGCTTCACTTCAGGTTTACTGTATCCCTCTGACCTTCTTTTTGACGATGAAACACAGAAATTGCATCGGAATTAAATAGAAAAGGCACAATGCCGACTTAAGTACAAGAAGACTGACTCTTCTTACTGTCTATGTTTTGAACCATTCCTGTGACACTAGTTATAGATTCCGATGCTTAATTCCAGGTTTACTGTATCCCTTGGACCTTCTTATTGACGATGAAACACAGAAATTGCATCGGAATTAAAAACAAAGGCCACAATGCCGACTTAAGTACAAGAAGACCGACTCATCCTACTGTCTACGTTTTGCACCAATTCTGTGACACTAGTTATAGAGTCCGCTGCTTCACTTCAGGTTTACTTTATACCTTGGACCATCTTATTGACGTTGAAACACAGAAATTGCATCGGAATTAAATACAAAAGGCACAATGCCGACTTAAGTACAAGAAGACTGACTCTTCTTACTGTCTATTTTTGAACAATTCCTGTGACACTAGTTATAGATTCCGCTGCTTCACTCCAGGTTTACTGTATCCCTCTGACCTTCTTATTGACGATGAAACACAGAAATTGGATCGGAACTAAATACAAAAGGCACAATGCCGACTTAAGTACAAGAAGACTTACTCTTCTTACTGTCTATTTTTTGAACAATTCCTGTGACACTAGTTATAGATTCCGATGCTTCACTTAAGGTTTACTGTATATCTTGGACCTTCTTATTGACGATGAATCACAGAAATTGCATCGGAATTAAATACAAAAGGCACAATGCCGACTTAAGTACAAGAAGACTGACTGTTCTTACTGTCTTTACTTTGAACCATTCCAGTGACACTAGTTATAGATTCCGATGCTTCACTTCAAGTTTACTGTACCCCTTGGACCTTCTTATTGACGATGAAACACAGAAATTGCATCGGAAGTAAATACAAAATGCACAATGCCGACTTAAGTACAAGAAGACTGACTCTTCTTACTGTCAATGATTTTAACCATTCCTGTGACACTAGTTATAGATTCCGATGCTACACTCCAGGTTTACTGTATCCCTTGGACCTTTTTATTGACGATGAAACACAGAAATTGCATCGGAATTAAATACAAAAGGCAAAATGCCGACTTAAGTACAAGAAGACATACTCTTCTTACTGACTATGTTTTGAACCATTCCTGTGACACTAGTTATAGATTCCGATGCTTCACTTCAGGTTTACTGTATCCCTCTGACCTTCTTATTGACGATGAAACACAGAAATTGCATCGGAATTAAATAGAAAAGGCACAATGTCGACTTAAGTACAAGAAGACTGACTCTTCTTACTGTCTATGTTTTGAACCATTCCTATGACACTAGTTATAGATTCCGATGCTTCAGTCCAGGTTTACTGTATCCCTTGGACCTTCTTATTGACGATGCAACACAGAAATTGCATCGGAATTAAATACAAAGGGCACAATGCCGACTTCAGTACATGAAGACTGACTCTTCCTTCTGTCTACGTTTTGAACCAATTCTGTGACACTAGTTATAGAGTCCGATGCTTCACTTCAGGTTTACTTTATCCCTTAAACCATCTTATTGACGATGAAACACAGAAATTGCATCGTAATTAAATACAAAAGGCACAATGCCGACTTAAGTACAAGAAGACTGACTCTTCCTACTGTCTATGTTTTGAACCATTCCCGTGACTCTAGTTTTGGATTCCGATGCTTCACTTCAGGTTTACTGTATCCCTCTGACCTTCTTATTGACGATGAAACACAGAAATTGCATCGGAATTAAATACAAAAGTCACAATGCCGACTTAAGTACAAGATGACTGACTCTTCTTACTGTCTATGTTTTGAACCATTCCTGTGACACTAGTTATAGATTCCGATGCTTCACTTCAGGTTTACTGTTTCCCTTGGACCTTCTTTTTGACGATGAAACACAGAAATTGCATCGGAATTAAATACAAAGGGCACAATGCCGACCTAAGTACAAGAAGACTGACTCTTCCTACTGTCTACGTTTTGAACCAATTCTGTGACACTAGTTATAGAGTCCGATGCTTCACTTCAGGTTTACTGTATCACTTGGATCTTCTTATTGAAGATGAATCACAGAAATTCCATCGGAATTAAATACAAAAGGCACAATGCCGACTTAAGTACAAGAAGACTGACTCTTCGTACTGTCTATGGTTTGAACCAATACTGTGACACTAGTTATAGATTCCAATGCTTCACTTCAGGTTTATTGTATTCCTTGGACCTTCTTATTGACGATGAAAAACAGAAATTGCATCGGAATTAAATACAAAAGGCACAATGCCGACTTAAGTACAAGAAGACTGACTCTTCCTACTGTCTATGTTTTGAACCATTCCTGTGACACTAGTTATAGATTCCGATGTTTCACTTGGGGTTTAGTGTATACCACTGACCTTATTGCCGATAAAAATCAGAAATTGCATCGGAATTAAATACAAAAGGCAATATGCCGGCTTACGGACAAGAAGACTGACTCTTCTTACTAACTATGTTTTGAACCATTGCTGTGACTCTAGTTATAGATTCCGATGCTTCACTTCAGGTTTACTGTATCCCTCTGACCCTCTTATTGACGATGAAACACAGAAATTGCATCGGAATTAAATAGAAAAGGCACAATGTCGACTTAAGTACAAGAAGACTGACTCTTCTTCCTGTCTATGTTTTGAACCATTCCTGTGACACTAGTTATAGATTCCGATGCTTCATTCCAGGTTTACTGTATCCCTTGGACCTTCTTATTGACGATGAAACACAGAAATTGCATCGGAATTAAATACAAAGCGCACAATGCCGACTTAAGTACAAGAAGACCGACTCATCCTACTGTCTACGTTTTGCACCAATTCTGTGACACTAGTTATAGAGTCCGATGCTTCACTTCAGATTTTCCTTATACCTTGGACCATCTTATTGACGATGAAACACAGAAATTGCATCGGAATTAAGTACAAAAGGCACAATGCCGACTTCAGTACTTAAAGACCGACTCAGCTTACTGACAATGATTTTAACCATTCCTGTGACACTAGTTACGGATTCCGATGCTTCACTTCAGGTTTACTGTATCCCTTAGACCTTCTTATTGGCGATGAAACACAGAAATTGCATCGGAATAAAATACAAAAGGCAAAATGCCGACTTAAGTACACGAAGACTGACTCTTCTTACTGTCAATGTTTTGAACCATTCCTGTGACACTAGTTATAGATTCCGATGCTACACTCCAGGTTTACTGTATCTCTTGGACCTTTTTATTGACGATGAAACACAGAAATTGCATCGGAATTAAATACAAAAGGCACAATGCCGACTTAAGTACAAGAAGACATACTCTTCTTACTGACTATGTTTTGAACCATTCCTGTGACACTAGTTATAGATTCCGATGCTACACTCCAGGTTTACTGTATCCCTTGGACCTTTTTATTGACGATGAAACACAGAAATTGCATCGGAATTAAATACAAAAGGCACAATGCCGACTTAAGTACAAGAAGACATACTCTTCTTACTGACTATGTTTTGAACCATTCCTGTGACACTAGTTATAGATTCCGATGCTTCACTTCAGGTTTACTGTATCCCTCTGACCTTCTTATTGACGATGAAACACAGAAATTGCATCGGAATTAAATAGAAAAGGCACAATGTCGACTTACGTACATGAAGACTGTCTCTTCTTACTGTCTATGTTTGAACCCTTCCTGTGACACTAGTTATAGATTCCGATGCTTCACTTCAGGTTTACTGTATCCCTCTGACCTTCTTATTGACGATGAAACACAGAAATTGCATCTGAATTAAATAGAAAAGGCACAATGCCGACATAAGTACAAGAAGACTGACTCATCTTACTGTCTATGTTTTGAACCATCCCTGTGACATTAGTTATAGATTCCGATGCTTCACTCCAGGTTTACTGTATCCCTCTGACCTTCTTATTGACGATGAAACACAGAAATTGGATCGGAACTAAATACAAAAGGCACAATGCCGACTTAAGTACAAGAAGACTGACTGTTCTTACTGTCTTTACTTTGAACCATTCCAGTGACACTAGTTATAGATTCCGATGCTTCACTTCAGGTTTACTGTACCCCTTGGACCTTCTTATTGACGATGAAAAACAGAAATTGCATCGGAAGTAAATACAAAATGCACAATGCCGACTTAAGTACAAGAAGACTGACTCTTCTTACTGTCTATGTTTGAACCATTCCTGTGACACTAGTCATAGAGTCCGATGCTTCACTTCAGGTTTACTGTATCTCTTGGACCTTCTTATTGACGATGAATCACAGAAATTGCATCGGAATTAAATACAAAATGCACAATGCCGACTTAAGTACAAGAAGACTGACTGTTCTTACTGTCTTTACTTTGAACCATTCCAGTGACACTAGTTATAGATTCCGATGCTTCACTTCAGGTTTACTGTACCCCTTGGACCTTCTTATTGACGATGAAAAACAGAAATTGCATCGGAAGTAAATACAAAATGCACAATGCCGACTTAAGTACAAGAAGACTGACTCTTCTTACTCTCAATGATTTTAACCATTCCTGTGACACTAGTTATTGATTCCGATGCTACACTCCAGGTTTAATGTATCCCTTTTACCTTCTTATTGACGATGAAACACAGAAATTGCATCGGAATTAAATACAAAAGGCACAATGCCGACTTAAGTACAAGAAGACATACTCTTCTTACTGACTATGGTTTGAACCATTCCTGTTACACTAGTTATAGATTCCGATGCTTCACTTCAGGTTTACTGTATCCCTCTGACCTTCTTATTGACGATGAAACACAGAAATTGCATCGGAATTAAATACAAAAGGCACAATGCCGACTTCAGTACTTAAAGACCGACTCAGCTTACTGACAATGATTTTAAGCATTCCTGTGACACTAGTTACGGATTCCGATGCTTCACTTCAGGTTTACTGTATCCCTTGGACCTTCTTATTGGCGATGAAACACAGAAATTGCATCGGAATAAAATACAAAAGGCAAAATGCCGACTTAAGTACACGAAGACTGACTCTTCTTACTGTCAATGTTTTGAACCATTCCTGTGACACTAGTTATAGATTCCGATGCTACACTCCAGGTTTACTGTATCCCTTGGACCTTTTTATTGACGATGAAACACAGAAATTGCATCGGAATTAAATACAAAAGGCAAAATGCCGACTTAAGTACAAGAAGACATACTCTTCTTACTGACTATGTTTTGAACCATTCCTGTGACACTAGTTATAGATTCCGATGCTTCACTTCAGGTTTACTGTATCCCTCTGACCTTCTTATTGACGATGAAACACAGAAATTGCATCGGAATTAAATAGAAAAGGCACAAAGTCGACTTAAGTACAAGAAGACTGACTCTTCCTTCTGTCTACGTTTTGAACCAATTCTGTGACACTAGTTATAGAGTCCGATGCTTCACTTCAGGTTTACTTTATACCTTAAACCATCTTATTGACGATGAAACACAGAAATTGCATCGGAATTAAATACAAAAGGCACAATGCCGACTTAAGTACAAGAAGACTGACTCTTCCTACTGTCTATGTTTTGAACCATTCCCGTGACTCTAGTTTTGGATTCCGATGCTTCACTTCAGGTTTACTGTATCCCTCTGATCTTCTTATTGACGATGAAACACAGAAATTGCATCGGAATTAAATACAAAAGTCACAATGCCGACTTAAGTACAAGAAGACTGACTCTTCTTACTGTCTATGCTTTGAACCATTCCTGTGACACTAGTTATAGCTTCCGATGCTTCACTTCAGGTTTACTGTATCCCTTGGACCTTTTTATTGACGATGAAACACAGAAATTGCATCGGAATTAAATACAAAAGGCAAAATGCCGACTTAAGTACAAGAAGACATACTCTTCTTACTGTCTATGTTTTGAACCATTCCTATGACACTAGTTATAGATTCCGGTGCTTCAGTCCAGGTTTACTGTATCCCTTGGACATTCTTATTGACGATGAAACACAGAAATTGCATCGGAATTAAATACAAAGGGCACAATGCCGACTTAAGTACAAGAAGACTGACTCTTCCTTCTGTCTACGTTTTGAACCAATTCTGTGACACTAGTTATAGAGTCCGATGCTTCACTTCAGGTTTACTTTATACCTTAAACCATCTTATTGACGATGAAACACAGAAATTGCATCGGAATTAAATACAAAAGTCACAATGCCGACTTAAGTACAAGAAGACTGACTCTTCCAACTGTCTATGCTTTGAACCATTCCTGTGACACTAGTTATAGATTCCGGTGCTTCACTTCAGGTTTACTGTTTCCCTTGGACCTTCTTTTTGACGATAAAACACAGAAATTGCATCGGAATTAAATACAAAGGGCACAATGCCGACCTAAGTACAAGAAGACTGACTCTTCCTACTGTCTACGTTTTGAACCAATTCTGTGACACTAGTTATAGAGTCCGATGCTTCACTTCAGGTTTACTGTATCTCTCTGACCTTCTTATTGACGATGAAACACAGAAATTGCATCGGAATTAAATAGAAAAGGCACAATGTCGACTTAAGTACAAGAAGACTGACTCTTCTTACTGTCTATGTTTTGAACCATTCCTGTGACACTAGTTATAGATTCCGATGCTTCATTCCAGGTTTACTGTATCCCTTGGAAATTCTTATTGACGATGAAACACAGAAATTGCATCGGAATTAAATACAAAGGGCATAATGCCGACTTAAGTACAAGAAGACTGACTCTTCCTTCTGTCTACGTTTTGAACCAATTCTGTGACACTAGTTATAGATTCCGATGCTTCACTTCAGGTTTACTTTCTACCTTAAACCATCGTATTGACGTTGAAACACAGAAATTGCATCGGAATTAAATACAAAAGGCACAATGCCGACTTAAGTACAAGAAGACTGACTCTTCTTACTGTCTATTTTTTTAACAATTCCTGTGACACTAGTTATAAATTCCGATGCTTCACTTCAGGTTTACTGTATCCCTCTGACCTTATTATTGACGATGAAACACAGAAATTGCATCGGAATTAAATACAAAAGGCACAATGCCGACTTAAGTAGAAGAAGACTGACTCTTCTTAGTGTCTATGTTTGAACCGTTCCTGTGACAATAGTTATAGAGTCCGATGCTTCACTTCAGGTTTACTGTATCCCTTGGACCTTCTTATTGACGATGAAACACAGAAATTGCATCGGAATTAAATACAAAAGGCACAATGCCGACTTATGTACAAGAAGACATACTCTTCTTACTGACTATGGTTTGAACCATTCCTGTTACACTAGTTATAGATTCCGATGCTTCACTTCAGGTTTACTGTATCCCTCTGACCTTCTTATTGACGATGAAACACAGAAATTGCATCGGAATTAAATAGAAAAGGCACAATGTCGACTTAAGTACAGGAGGACTGACTCTTCTTACTGTCTATCCTTTGAACCATTCCTGTGACACTAGTTATAGATTCCGATGCTTCATTCCAGGGTTACTGTATCCCTTGGACCTCCTTATTGACGATGAAACACAGAAATTGCATCGGAATTAAATACAAAAGGCACAATGCCGACTTAAGTACAAGAAGACATACTCTTCTTACTGACTATGGTTTGAACCATTCCTGTTACACTAGTTATAGATTCCGATGCTTCACTTCAGGTTTACTGTATCCCTCTGACCTTCTTATTGACGATGAAACACAGAAATTGCATCGGAATTAAATACAAAAGTCACAATGCCGACTTAAGTACAAGAAGACTGACTCTTCTTACTGTCTACGTTTTGAACCAATTCTGTGACACTAGTTATAGAGTCCGATGCTTCACTTCAGGTTTACTTTATACCTTAAACAATCTTATTGACGATGAAACACAGAAACTGCATCGGAATTAAATACAAAAGGCACAATGCCGACTTAAGTACAAGAAGACTGACTCTTCCTACTGTCTATGTTTTGAACCATTCCCGTGACTCTAGTTTTGGATTCCGATGCTTCACTTCAGGTTTACTGTATCCCTCTGACCTTCTTATTGACGATGAAACACAGAAATTGCATCGGAATTAAATACAAAAGTCACAATGCCGACTTAAGTACAAGAAGACTGACTCTTCTTACTGTCTATGCTTTGAACCATTCCTGTGACACTAGTTATAGATTCCGATGCTTCACTTCAGGTTTCCTGTATCCCTTGGACCTTTTTATTGACGATGAAACACAGAAATTGCATCGGAATTAAATACAAAAGGCAAAATGCCGACTTAAGTACAAGAAGACATACTCTTCTTACTGTCTATGTTTTGAACCATTCCTATGACACTAGTTATAGATTCCGATGCTTCACTTCAGGTTTACTGTATCCCTCTGACCTTCTTATTGACGATGAAACACAGAAATTGCATCGGAATTAAATAGAAAAGGCACAATGTCGACTTAAGTACAAGAAGACTGACTCTTCTTACTGTCTATGTTTTGAACCATTCCTGTGACACTAGTTATAGATTCCGTTGCTTCATTCCAGGTTTACTGTATCCCTTGGAAATTCTTATTGACGATGAAACACAGAAATTGCATCGGAATTAAATACAAAGGGCATAATGCCGACTTAAGTACAAGAAGACTGACTCTTCCTTCTGTCTACGTTTTGAACCAATTCTGTGACACTAGTTATAGATTCCGATGCTTCACTTCAGGTTTACTTTATACCTTAAACCATCTTATTGACGATGAAACACAGAAATTGCATCGGAATTAAATACAAAAGGCACAATGCCGACTTAAGTACAAGAAGACTGACTCTTCCTACTGTCTATGTTTTGAACCATTCCTGTGACACTAGTTTTGGATTCCGATGCTTCACTTCAGGTTTACTGTATCCCTCTGACCTTCTTATTGACGATGAAACACAGAAATTGCATCGGAATTAAATACAAAAGTCACAATGCCGACTTAAGTACAAGAAGACTGACTCTTCTTACTGTCTATGCTTTGAACCATTCCTGTGACACTACTTATAGATTCCGATGCTTCACTTCAGGTTTACTGTTTCCCTTGGACCTTCTTATTGACGATGAAACACAGAAATTGCATCGGAATTAAATACTAATGGCACAATGCCGACCTAAGTACAAGAAGACTGACTCTTCCTACTGTCTACGTTTTGAACCAATTCTGTGACACTAGTTATAGAGTCCGATGCTTCACTTCAGGTTTACTGTATCACTTGGACCTTCTTATTGAAGATGAATCACAGAAAGTCCATAGGAATTAAATACAAAAGGCACGATGCCGACTTAAGTACAAGAAGACTGACTCTTCTTACTGTCTATGTTTTGTACCATTCCTGTGACACTAGTTATAGTTTCCGATGTTTCGCTTGAGGTCTAGTGTATACCACTGACCTTATTGCCGATAAAAAACAGAAATTGCATCGGATTTAAATACAAAAGGCACAATGCCGACATAAGTACAAGAAGACTGACTCTTCTTACTGTCTATTTTTTTAACAATTCCTGTGACACTAGTTATAAATTCCGATGCTTCACTTCAGGTTTACTGTATCCCTCTGCCCTTATTAGTGACGATGAAACACAGAAATTGCATCGGAAATAAATACAAAAGGCACAATGCCGACTTAAGTACAAGAAGACTGACTCTTCTTAGTGTCTATGTTTGAACCGTTCCTGTGACAGTAGTTATAGAGTCAGATGATTCACTTCAGGTTTACTGTATCTCTTGGACCTTCTTATTGACGATGAATCACAGAAATTACATCGGAATTAAATACAAAAGCACAATGCCGACTTAAGTACAAGAAGACTGACCCTTCTTACTGTCTATATTTTGAACCATTCCAATGACACTAGTATAGATTCCGATGCTTCACTTCAGGTTTACTGTACCCCTTGGACCTTCTTATTGACGATGAATCACAGAAATTGCATCGGAAGTAAATACAAAATGCACAATGCCGACTTAAGTACAAGAAGACTGACTCTTCTTACTGTCAATGCTTTTAACCATTCCTGTGACACTAGTTATAGATTCCGATGCTACTCTCCAGGTTTACTGTATCCCTTGGACCTTCTTATTGACGATGAAACACAGAAATTGCATCGGAATTAAATACAAAAGGCACAATGCCGACTTAAGTACAAGAAGATATAGTCTTCTTACTGACTATGGTTTGAACCATTCCTGTTACACTAGTTATAGATTCCGATGCTTCACTTCAGGTTTACTGTATCCCTCTGACCTTCTTATTGACGATGAATCACAGAAATTGCATCGGAATTAAATAGAAAAGGCACAATGTCGACTTAAGTACAAGAAGACTGACTCTTCTTACTGTCTATCTTTTGAACCATTCCTGTGACACTAGTTATAGATTCCGATGCTTCATTCCAGTGTTACTGTATCCCTTGGACCTTCTTATTGACGATGAAACACAGAAATTGCATCGGAATTAAATACAAAGGGCACAATGCCAACTTAAGTACAAGAAGACCGACTCATCCTACTGTCTACGCTTTGAACCAATTCTGTGACACTAGTTATAGAGTCCGATGCTTCACTTCAGGTTTCCTTTATACCTTGGACCATCTTATTGACGATGAAACACAGAAATTGCATCGGAATTAAATACAAAAGGCACAATGCCGACTTCAGTACTTAAAGACCGACTCTTCTTACTGACAATGATTTTAACCATTCCTGTGACACTAGTTATGGATTCCGATGCTTCACTTCAGGTTTACTGTATCCCTTGGACCTTCTTATTGGCGATGAAACACAGAAATTGCATCGGAATAAAATACAAAAGGCAAAATGACGACTTAAGTACACGAAGACTGACTCTTCTTACTGTCAATGTTTTGAACCATTCCTGTGACACTAGTTATGGATTCCGATGCTTCACTTCAGGTTTACTGTATCCCTTGGACCTTCTTATTGACGATGAAACACAGAAATTGCATCGGAATTAAATACAAAAGGCAAAATGCCGACTTAAGTACAAGAAGACATATTCTTCTTACTGACTATGTTTTGAACCATTCCTGTGACACTAGTTATAGATTCCGATGCTTCACTTCAGGTTTACTGTATCCCTCTGACCTTCTTATTGACGATGAAACACAGAAATTGCATCGGAATTAAATAGAAAAGGCACAATGTCGACTTAAGTACAAGAAGACTGACTCTTCTTACTGTCTATGTTTTGAACCATTCCTCTGACACTAGTTATAGATTCCGATGCTTCAGTCCAGGTTTACTGTATCCCTTGGACATTCTTATTGACGATGAAACACAGAAATTGCATCGGAATTAAATACAAAAGGCACAATGCCGACTTAAGTACAAGAAGACTGACTCTTCCTACTGTCTATGTTTTGAACCATTCCTGTGACTCCACTTTTGGATTCCGATGCTTCACTTCAGGTTTACTGTATCCCTCTGACCTTCTTATTGACGATGAAACACAGAAATTGCATCGGAATTAAATACAAAGGGCACAATGCCGACCTAAGTACAAGAAGTCTGACTCTTCCTACTGTCTACGTTTTGAACCAATTCTGTGACACTAGTTATAGATTCCGATGCTTCACTTCAGGTTTACTGTACCCCTTGGACCTTCTTATTGACGATGAATCACAGAAATTGCATCGGAAGTAAATACAAAATGCACAATGCCGACTTAAGTACAAGAAGACTGACTCTTCTTACTGTCAATGATTTTAACCATTCCTGTGACACTAGTTATAGATTCCGATGCTACACTCCAGGTTTACTG
This sequence comes from Schistocerca serialis cubense, assembly GCF_023864345.2. Classification (NCBI taxonomy): domain Eukaryota; kingdom Metazoa; phylum Arthropoda; class Insecta; order Orthoptera; family Acrididae; genus Schistocerca; species Schistocerca serialis. Next base: position 840,108 of record NC_064639.1, on the reverse strand, counting down.
TATCCCTTGGACCTTCTTATTGACGATGAAATACGGAAATTGCATCGGAATTAAATACAAAAGGCACAATGCCGACTTAAGTACAAGAAGATATACTCTTCTTACTGACTATGGTTTGAACCATTCCTGTTACACTAGTTATAGATTCCGATGCTTCACTTCAGGTTTACTGTATCGCTCTGACCTTCTTATTGACGATGAATCACAGAAATTGCATCGGAATTAAATAGAAAAGGCACAATGACGACTTAAGTACAAGAAGACTGACTCTTCTTACTGTCTATCTTTTGAACCATTCCTGTGACACTAGTTATAGATTCCGATGCTTCATTCCAGGGTTACTGTATCCCTTGGACCTTCTTATTGACGATGAAACACAGAAATTGCATCGGAATTAAATACAAAGGGCACAATGCCAACTTAAGTACAAGAAGACCGACTCATCCTACTGTCTACGCTTTGAACCAATTCTGTGACACTAGTTATAGAGTCCGATGCTTCACTTCAGGTTTTCTTTATACCTTGGACCATCTTATTGACGATGAAACACAGAAATTGCATCGGAATTAAATACAAAAGGCACAATGCCGACTTCAGTACTTAAAGACCGACTCTTCTTACTGACAATGATTTTAACCATTCCTGTGACACTAGTTATGGATTCCGATGCTTCACTTCAGGTTTACTGTATCCCTTGGACCTTCTTATTGGCGATGAAACACAGAAATTGCATCGGAATAAAATACAAAAGGCAAAATGCCGACTTAAGTACACGAAGACTGACTCTTCTTACTGTCAATGTTTTGAACCATTCCTGTGACACTAGTTATGGATTCCGATGCTTCACTTCAGGTTTACTGTATCCCTTGGACCTTCTTATTGACGATGAAACACAGAAATTGCATCGGAATTAAATACAAAAGGCAAAGTGCCGACTTAAGTACAAGAAGACATATTCTTCTTACTGACTATGTTTTGAACCATTCCTGTGACACCAGTTATAGATTCCGATGCTTCACTTCAGGTTTACTGTATCCCTCTGACCTTCTTATTGACGATGAAACACAGAAATTGCATCGGAATTAAATAGAAAAGGCACAATGTCGACTTAAGTACAAGAAGACTGACTCTTCTTACTGTCTATGTTTTGAACCATTCCTCTGACACTAGTTATAGATTCCGATGCTTCAGTCCAGGTTTACTGTATCCCTTGGACATCCTTATTGACGATGAAACACAGAAATTGGATCGGAATTAAATACAAAAGGCACAATGCCGACTTAAGTACAAGAAGACTGACTCTTCCTACTGTCTATGTTTTGAACCATTCCTGTGACTCTAGTTTTGGATTCCGATGCTTCACTTCAGGTTTACTGTATCCCTCTGACCTTCTTATTGACGATGAAACACAGAAATTGCATCGGAATTAAATACAAAGGGCACAATGCCGACCTAAGTACAAGAAGTCTGACTCTTCCTACTGTCTACGTTTTGAACCAATTCTGTGACACTAGTTATAGAGTCCGATGCTTCACTTCAGGTTTACTGTCTCACTTGGACCTTCTTATTGAAGATGAATCACAGAAATTCCATCGGAATTAAATACAAAAGGCACAATGCCGACTTAAGTACAAGAGGACTGACTCTTCGTAGTGTCTATGGTTTGAACCAATACTGTGACACTAGTTATAGAATCCGATGCTTCACTTCAGGTTTACTGTATCCCTCTGACCTTATTATTAACGGTGAAACACAGAAATTGCATCGGAATTAAATACAAAAGCACAATGCCGACTTAAGTACAAGAAGACTGACTCTTCCTACTGTCTATGTTTTGAACCATTCCTGTGACACTAGTTATAGATTCCGATGTTTAACTTGAGGTTTAGTGTATACCACTGACCTTATTGCCGATAAAAAGCAGAAATTGAATCGGAATTAAATACAAAAGGCACAATGCCGGCTTAAGGACAAGAAGACTGACTCTTCTTACTGTCTATACTTTGAACCAATACTGTGACACTTGTTATAGATTCCGATGCTTCACTTCAGGTTTACTGTATACCTAGGACCTTCTTATTGTCGATGAAACACAGAAATTGCATCGGAATTAAATACAAAAGGCACAATGCCGACTTAAGGACAGGAAGACTGAATCTTCTTACTGACTATGTTTTGAACCATTCCTGTGACACTAGTCATAGATTCCGATGCTTCACTTCAGGTTTACTTTATCCCTCTGACCTTCTTATTGATGATGAAACACAGAAGTTGCATATTAATTTAATACGAAAGGCACAATGCCGACTTAAGTACAAGAAGACTGACTCTTCTTACTGTCTATGTTTGTACCATTCCTGTGACACTAGTTATAGATTCCGATGCTTCAGGTTTACTGTATCCCTCTGACCTTATTATTAACGGTGAAACACAGAAATTGCATCGGAATTAAATACAAAAGGCACAATGCCGACCTAAGTACAACAAGACTGACTCTTCCTACTGTCTATGTTATGAACCATTCCTGTGACACTAGTTGTGGATTCCGATGCTTCACTTCAGGTTTACTGTATCCCTCTGACCTTCTTAAAGACGATGAAACACATAAACTGCATCGGAATTAAATACAAAAGGCACAATGCCGACTTAAGTACAAGAAGACTGACTCTTCCTACTGTCTATGCTTTGAACCATTCCTGTGACACTAGTTATAGATTCCGATGCTTCACTTCAGGTTTACTGTATCCCTCTGACCTTATTGCCGATGAAACACAGACATTTCATCGGATTTAAATACAAAAGGCGTAATCCGACCTAAAGAAAAGAAGACTGACTCTTCTTATTGACTGTGTTTTGAACCAATCCTGTGAAGCTACTTATAGATTCCGATGCTTCACTTCAGGTTTACTGTATACCTCTGACCTTTTATTGACGATGAAACACAGAAATTGCATCTGAATTAAATACAAAGGGCACAATGTCGACTTAAGTACAAGAAGACCGACTCATCCTACTTTCTACGTTTTGAACCAATTCTGTGACACTAGTTTTGGATTCCGATGCTTCACTTCAGGTTTACTGTATCCCTCTGACCTTCTTAATGACGATGAAACACAGAAATTGCATCGGAATTAAATACAAGAGTCACAATGCCGACTTAAGTACAAGAAGACTGACTCTTCTTACTGTCAGTGCTTTGAACCATTCCTGTGACACTAGTTATAGATTCCGATGCTTCACTTCAGGTTTATTGTATTCCTTGGACCTTCTTATTGACGATGAAACACAGAAATTGCATCGGAATTAAATACAAAAGGCACAATGCCGACTTAAGTACAAGAAGACTGACTCTTCCTACTGTCTATGTTTTGAACCATTCCTGTGACACTAGTTATAGATTCCGATGTTTCACTTGAGGTTTAGTGTATACCACTGACCTTATTGCCGATGAAAAACAGAAATTGAATCGGAATTAAATACAAAAGGCACAATGCCGACTTAAGGAAAAAAAGACAGACTCTTCTTACTGACTATGTTTTGAACCATTCCTGTGACTCTAGTTATAGATTCCGATGCTTCACTTCAGTATTACTGTATCCCTCTGACCTTCTTATTGACGGTGAAACACAGAAATTGCATCATAATTAAATACAAAAGCCACAATGCCGACTTAAGTACAAGAAGACTGACTCTTCTTACTGTCTATGTTTTGAACCAATACTGTGACACCAGTTATAGGTTCCGATGCTTCACTCCAGGTTTACTGTATCCCTTGGACCTTCTTGTTGACGATGAAACACAGAAGTTGCATCGGAATTAAATACAAAAGGCACAATGCCGACTTAAGTGCAAGAAGACTGAATCTTCTTACTGACTATGTTTTGAACCATTCCTGTGACACTAGTCATAGATTCCGATGCTTCACTTTAGGTTTACTGTATCCCTCTGACCTTCTTGTTGACGATGAAACACAGAAATTGCATATTAATTAAATACGGAAGGCACAATGGCGACTTAAGTACAAGAAGACTGACTCTTCCTACTGTCTATGTTTGTACCATTCCTGTGACACTAGTTATAGATTCCGATGCTTCAGGTTTACTGTATCCCTCTGACCTTATTATTGATGGTGAAACACAGAAATTGCATCGGAATTAAATACAAAAGGCACAATGCCGACCTAAAGTACAACAAGACTGACTCTTCCTACTGTCTATGTTTTGAACCATTCCAGTGACACTTGTTGTGGATTCCGATGCTTCACTTCAGGTTTACTGTATCCCTCTCACCTTCCTAATGACGATGAAACACATAAATTGCATCGGAATTAAATACAAAAGGCACAATGCCGACTTAAGTACAAGAAGACTGACTCTTCCTACTGTCTATGTTTTGAACCTTTCTTGTGACACTAGTTATAGATTCCGATGCTTCACTTCAGGTTTACGGTATCCCTCTGACCTTATTGCCGATGAAACAGAGACATTTCATCGGATTTAAATACAAAAGGCGCAATGCCGACCTAAGTACAAGAAGACTGACTCTTCTTACTGACTGTGTTTTGAACCATTCCTGTGAAACTACTTATAGATTCCGATGCTTCACTTCAGGTTTACTGTATACCTCTGACCATCTTATTGACGATGAAACACAGAAATTGCATCGGAATTAAATACAAAGGGCACAATGCCGACCTAAGTACAAGAAGACTGACTCTTCTTACTGTCTATGTTTTGAACCAAAACTGTGACACTAGTTATAGGTTCCGATGCTTCACTCCAGGTTTACCGTATCCCTTGGACCATCTTGTTGACGATGAAACACAGAAATTGCATCGGAATTAAATACAAAAGGCACAATGCCGACTTAAGGACAAGAAGACTGACTCTTCATACTGTCTATGAATGAAACCATTCCTGTGACACTTGTAATAGACCCCGATGCTTCAGGTTTACTGTATCCCTCTGACCTTCTTATTGACGGTGAAGCACAGAAATTGCTTCGGATTTAAATACAAAAGGCACAATGCCGACTTAAGTACATGAAGACCGAATCTTCTTACTGTCTATGTCTTTAACCATTCTCTGTGACAGTAGTTATAGATTCCGTTGCTACACTCCAGGTTTACTGTATCCCTTGGACCTTCTTATTGACGATGAAACATAGAAATTGCATCGGAAATAAATACAAAAGGCACAATGCCGACTTAAGTACAAGAAGATTGACTCTTCTTAGTGTCTATGTTTGAACCATTGCTGTGACACTAGTTATAGATTCCGACGCTTCACTTCAGGTTTACTGTATCCCTTGTACCTTTTTATTGACGATGAAACACAGAAATTGCATCGGAATTAAATACAAAAGGCACAATGCCGACTTAAGTACAAGAAGACTGACTCTTCTTACTGTCTATGTTTTGAACCATTCCATTGACACTAGTTATAGATTCCGATGCTTCGCTCCAGGTTTTCTGTATCCCTTGGACCCTCTTATTGACGATGAAACACAGAAATTGCATCGGAATTAAATAGAAAAGGCACAATGCCGACTTAAGTACAAGAAGACTGACTCTTCGTACTGACTATGCTTTGAACCATTCCTGTGACACTAGTTATGGATTCCGATGCTTCACTTCAGGTTTATTGCATCTCTTGGACCTTCGTATTGACGAAGAAACACAGAAATTGCATCGGAATTAAATACAAAAGGCACAATGCCGACTTAAGTACAAGAAGACTGACTCTTCCTGCTGTCTATGTTTTGAAAAATTCCTGTGACCCTAGTTTTGGATTCCGATGCTTCACTTCAGGTTTACTGTATCTCTCTGAACTTCTTATTGACGATGAAACACAGAAATTGCATCGGAATTAAATACAATAGGCACAAAGCCTACTTAAGTACAAGAAGACTGACTCTTCTTATTGCCTATGTTTGAACCATTCCTGTGACACTAGTTATAGATTCCGATGCTTCACTTCAGGATTACTGTATCCCTTGGACATTCTTATTCTCGATGAAACACAGAAATTGCATCGGAATTAAATACAAAAGGCACAATGCCAACTTAAGTACAAGAAGACTGACTCTTCTTACTGTCCATGTTTTGAACCATTCCTGTGACACTAGTTATAGATTCCGATGTTTCACATCAGGTTTACTGCGTCCCTTGGACCTTCTTATTGACGATGAAACACAGAAATTGCATCGGAATGAAATTCAAAAGGCACAATGCCGCCTTATGTACAAAAAGACTGACTCTTCTTACAGACTATGGTTTGAAACATTCCTGTGACACTAGTTATAGATTCCGATGCTTCACTTCAGGTTTACTGTACCCCTCTGACCGTCTTGTTGACGATGAAACACAGAAATTGCATCGCAATAAAATACAAAAGGCACAATGCCTACTTAAGTACAAGAAGACTGACTCTTCTTATTGACTATGCTTTGAACCATTCCTGTGACACTAGTTATAGATTCCGATGCTTCACTTCAGGTTTACTGTATCCCTCTGACCTTCGTATTGACGATGAAACACTGAAATTGCATCGGAATTAAATAGAAAAGGCACAATGCCGACTTAAGTACAAGAAGACTGACTCTTCTTATTGACTATGCTTTGAACCATTCCTGAGACACTAGTTATAGATTCCGATGTTTGACTTCAGTTTTACTGTATCCCTTGGACCTTCTTATTGACGATGAAAAACAGAAATTGCATCGGAATTAAATACAAAACGCACAATGCCGACTTAAGTACAAGAGACTGACTGTTCTTAGTGACTATGTTTTGAACCATTCATGTGACAATAGTTATAGATTCCGATGCTTCACTTCAGGTTTACTGTATTCCTTCGACCTTCTTATTGACGATGAAACACAGAAATTGCATCGGAATTAAATACGAAAGGCACAATGCCGACTTAAGTACAAGAAGACTGACTCTTCTTACTGTCTATGCTTTGAACCAATACTGTGCCACTAGTTATAGATTCCGATGCTTTACTCCAGGTTTACTGTATCCCCTGGACCTTCTTGTTGGCGATGAAACACAGATATTGCATCGGAATTAAATACAAAAGGCACAGTGCCGACTTAAGGACAAGAAGACTGACTCTTCTTTCTGACTATGTTTTGAACCATTCCTGTGACACTAGTTGTAGATTCCGATGCTTCACTTCGGGTTTACTATATCCCTCTGACCTTCTTATTAACGATGAAACACAGAAATTGCATCCGAATTAAATACAAAGGGCACAATGCCGACATAAGTACAAGAAGACTGACTCTTCATACTGTCTGTGTTTGAAACCATTCCTGTGACACTTGTAATAGATTCCGATGCTTCAGGTTTACTGTATCCCTCTGACCTTCTTATTGACGGTGAAGCACAGAAATTGCATCGGATTTAAATACAAAAGGCACAATGCCGACTTATGTACAAAAAGACTGACTCTTCTTACAGACTATGGTTTGAAACTTTCCTGTGACACTAGTTATAGATTCCGATGCTTCACTTCAGGTTTACTGTACCCCTCTGACCTTCTTGTTGACGATGAAACACAGAAATTGCATCGCAATAAAATACAAAAGGCACAATGCCTACTTAAGTACAAGAAGACTGACTCTTCTTATTGACTATGCTTTGAACCATTCCTGTGACACTAGTTATAGGTTCAGATGCTTCACTTCAGGTTTACTGTATCCCTCTGACCTTCGTATTGACGATGAAACACTGAAATTGCATCGGAATTAAATAGAAAAGGCACAATGCCGACTTAAGTACAAGAAGACTGACTCTTCATATATGATTTGAACCATTCCTGTGACACTAGTTGTAGATTCCGATGCTTCACTTCGGGTTTACTATATCCCTCTGACCTTCTTATTAACGATGAAACACAGAAATTGCATCCGAATTAAATACAAAAGGCACAATGCCGACATAAGTACAAGAAGACTGACTCTTCATACTGTCTATGTTTGAAACCATTCCTGTGACACTTGTAATAGATTCCATTGCTTCAGGTTTACTGTATCCCTCTGACCTTCTTATTGACGGTGAAGCACAGAAATTGCATCGGAATTAAATACGAAAGGAACAATGCCGACTTAAGTACAAGAAGACTGACTCTTCTTACTGTCTATGTTTTGAACCATTCCTGTGACACTAGTTATAGATTCCAATGCTTCACTTCAGGTTTACTGCATCCCTTGGACATTCTTATTGACGATGAAACACAGAAATTGCATCGGATTTAAATTCAAAAGGCACAATGCGGACTTATGTTCAAAAAGATAGTCGGTAAGAAGATACCGACTATGGTTTGAAACATTCCTGTGACACTAGTTATAGATTCCGATGCTTCACTTCAGGTTTACTGTATCCCTCTGACCTTCTTGTTGACGATGAAACACAGAAATTGCATCGGAATAAAATACAAAAGGCACAATGCCGACATAAGTACAAGAAGACTGACTCTTCATACTGTCTATGTTTGAAACCATTCATGTGACACTTGTAATAGATTCCGATGCTTCAGGTTTACTGTATCCCTCTGACCTTCTTATTGACGGTGAAGCACAGAAATTGCATCGGATTTAAATACAAAAGGCACAATGCCGACTTAAGTACAAGAAGACTGACTCTTCTTACTGTCTATGTTTTGAACCATTCCATTGACACTAGTTATAGATTCCGATGCTTCGCTCCAGGATTTCTGTATCCCTTGGACCCTCTTATTGACGATGAAACACAGAAATTGCATCGGAATTAAATAGAAAAGGCACAATGCCGACTTAAGTACAAGAAGACTGACTCTTCGTACTGACTATGCTTTGAACCATTCCTGTGACACTAGTTATGGATTCCGATGCTTCACTTCAGGTTTACTGCATCTCTTGGACCTTCGTATTGACGATAAAACACAGAAATTGCATCGGAATTAAATTCAAAAGGCACAATGCCGACTTATGTTCAAAAAGACTGACTCTTCTTACCGACTATGGTTTGAAACATTCCTGTGACACTAGTTATAGATTCCGATGCTTCACTTCAGGTTTACTGTATCCCTCTGACCTTCTTGTTGACGATGAAACACAGAAATTGCACCGGAATAAAATACAAAGGGCACAATGCCTACTTAAGTACAAGAAGACTGACTCTTCTTATTGACTATGTTTTGAACCATTCCTGTGACACTAGTTATAGATTCCGATGCTTCACTACAGGTTTACTGTATCAATCTGACCTTCGTATTGACGATGAAACACTGAAATTGCATCGGAATTAAATAGAAAAGGCACAATGCCGACTTAAGTACAAGAAGACTGACTCTTCTTACTGTCTACGTTTTGAACCATTCCTGTGACACTAGTTATAGATTCCGATGCTTCACTTCAGGTTACTGTATCCCTCTGCCGCTCTTATTGACGATGAAACACAGAAATTGCTTCGGAATTAAATAGAAAAGGCACAATGCCGACTTAAGTACAAGAAGACTAACTCTTCCCACTGTCTAAGTTTTGAACCATTCCCGTGACACTAGTTATAGATTCCGATGCTTCACTTCAGGTTTACTGTTTCCTTTGGACCATCTTATTGACGATGAAACACTAAAATTGCATCGGAATTCAATACAAAAGGCACAATGCCGACTTAAGTACATGAAGAACGACACTTCTTACTGACTATGTTTTGAACCATTTCTGTGACACTAGTTATAGAGTCCGATGCTTCACTTCAGTTTTACTGTATCCCTTGGACCTTCTTATTGACGATGAATCACAGAAATTGCATCGGAATGAAATACAAAAGGCACAACGCCGACTTAAGTACAAGAAGACTGACTCTTCTTACTGTCTATATTTTGAACCATTCCAGTGACACTAGTTAATGATTCCGGTGCTTCACTTCAGGTTTACTGTATCCTTTGGACCTTCTTATTGACGATGAAACACAGAAACTGCTTCGCAATTAAATACAAAAGGCACAATGCCGACTTAAGTACAAGAAGACTGACTCTTCTTACTTTCTATGTTTTGAACCGTTACTGTGACACTAGTTATAGATTCCGATGCTTCACTCCAGGTTTACTGTATCCCTTGGACCTCCTTATTGACGATGAAACACAGAAATTGCATCGGAATTAAATACAAAAGGCACAATGCCGACTTAAGGACAAGAAGACTGACTCTTCTTACTGACTATGTTTTGAACCATTCCTGTGACACTAGTTATAGATTGCGATGCTTCACTTCAGGTTTACTGTGTCCCTCTGACCTTCTTATTGACGATGAAACACAGCAATTGCATCGGAAATAAATACAAATGGCACAATGCCGACTAAAGTACAAGAGGATTGACTCTTCTTACTGTCTATGTTTGAACCATTGCTGTGACACTAGTTATAGATTCCGATGCTTCACTTCAGGTTTACTGTATCCCTTGTACCTTTTTATTGACGATGAAACACAGAAATTGCATCGGAATTAAATAGTTAAGACACAATGCAGACTTAAGTACTAGAAGACTGACTCTTCTTACAGACTATGTTTTGAACCATTGCTGTGACACTAGTTATAGATTCCGATGCTTCACTCCAGGTTTACTATATTCCTTGGACCTTCTTATTGCCGATGAAACACAGAAATTGGATCGGAATGGAATCTGTAACTAATGTCACAGGAATGGTTCAAAACATAGACAGTAAGAAGAGTCAGTTTTCCAGTACTTAAATCGGCATTGTGCCTTTTGTATTTAATTCCCATGCAATTTCAGTGTTTCATCGTCAATAAGAGGGTCAGAGGGATACAGTAATCATGAAGTGAAGCATCGGAATCTATAACTAGTGTCCCTGGAATGGTTCAAAACATAGACAGTAAGAAGAGTCAGTTTTCTCGTACTTAAGTCGGCATTGTGCCTTTTGTATTTAATTCCGATGCAATTTCTGTGTTTCATCGTCAATAAGAAGGTCAGAGGGATACAGTAAACCTGAAGTGAAGCATTGGAATCTATAACTAGTGTCACAGGAATGGTTCAAATCATAGACAGTAAGAAGAGTCAGTTTTCTTGCACTTAAGTCGGCATTGTGCTTTTCGTATTTATTTCCGGTGCAATTTCTGTGTTTCATCGTCAATAAGAAGGTCAGAGGGATACAGCAAACATATAGTGAAGCATCGGTATCTATATCTAGTGTCACAGTAATGGTTCAAAACATAGACGGTAAGAAGAGTCAGTTTTCTTGTACTTAAGTCGGCATTGTGCCTTTTGTATTTAATTCCGATGCAATTTCTGTGTTTCATCGTCAATAAGAAGGTCAGAGGGATACAGTAGACCTGAAGTGAAGCATCGGAATCTATAACTAGTGTCACAGGAATGGTTCAAAACATAGACAGTATGAAGAGTCAGTTTTCTTGTACTTAAGTCGGCATTGTGCCTTTTGTATTTAACTCCGATGCAATTTCTGTGTTTCATCGTCAATAAGAAGGTCAGAGGGATACAGTAAACATGAAGTGAAGCATCGGAATCAATATCTAGTGTCACAGGAATGGTTCAAAACATAGACAGTAAAATGAGTCAGTTTTCTTGTACTTAAGTCGGCATTGTGCCTTTTGTATTTATTTCCGATGCAATTTCTGCGTTTCATCGTCAATAAGAAGTCAGTGGGATACAGTAAACCTGAAGTGAAACATCGGAATCTATAAGTAGTGACACAGGAATGGTTCAAAACATAAACAGTAAGAAGAGTCAGTTTACTTGTACTTAAGTCGGCATTGTGCCTTTTGTATTTAATTCCGATGCAATTTCTGTGTTTCATCGTCAATAAGAAGGTCAGAGGGATACAGTAAACCTGAAGTGCAGCATCGGAATCTATAAGTAGTGTCACAGGAATGGTTCAAAACATAGACAGTAAGAAGAGTCAGTTTTCTTGTACTTAAGTTGGCATTGTGCCCTTTGTATTTAATTCCGATGCAATTTCTGTGTTTCATCGTCAACAAGAAGGTCAGATGGATACAGTAAACCTGAAGTGAAGCATCAGAATCTGTAACTATTGTCACAGGAATGGTTCAAATCATAGACAGTAAGAAGAGTCAGTTTTCCTGTACTTAAATCGGCATTGTGCCTTTTGTATTTAATTCCCAAGCAATTTCAGTGTTTCATCGTCAATAAGAGGGTCAGAGGGATACAGTAAACATGAAGTGAAGCATCGGAATCTATAACTAGTGTCCCTGGAATGGTTCAAAACATAGACAGTAAAAGGAGTCAGTTTTCTTGTACTTAAGTATTCGTTGTGCCTTTTGTATTTAATTCCGATGCAAGATCTGTGTTTCATCGTCAATAAGAAGGTCAGAGGGATACAGTAAACCTGAAGTGAAGCATCGGAATCTATAACTAGTGTCACAGGAATGGTTCAAATCATAGACAGTAAGAAGAGTCAGTTTTCTTGTACTTAAGTCGGCATTGTGCCTTTTGTATTTAATTCCGATGCAATTTCTGTGTTTCATTGTCAATAAGAGGGTCAGAGGGATACAGTAAACCTGAAGTGAAGCATCGGAATCTATAACTAGTGTCACAGGAATGGTTCAAAACATAGACAGTAAGAAGAGTCAGTTTTCTTGTACTTAAGTCGGCATTGTGCCTTTTGTATTTAACTCCGATGCAATTTCTGTGTTTCATCGTCAATAAGAAGGTCAGAGGGATACAGTAAACCCGAAGTGAAGCATCGGAATCTATAACTAGTGTCACAGGAATGGTTCAAAACATAGAAAGTAAAAAGAGTCAGTTTTCTTGTACTTAAGTCGGCATTGTGCCTTTTGTATTTAATTCCGATGCAATTTCTGCGTTTCATAGTCAATAAGAAGTCAGTGGGATACAGTAAACCTGAAGTGAAACATCTGAATCTATAAGTAGTGACACAGGAATGGTTCAAAACATAAACAGTAAGAAGAGTCAGTTTACTTGTACTTAAGTCGGCATTGTGCCTTTTGTATTTAATTCCGATGCAATTTCTGTGTTTCATCGTCAATAAGAAGGTCAGAGGGATACAGTAAACCTGAAGTGAAGCATCGGAATCTATAAGTAGTGTCACAGGAATGGTTCAAAACATAGACAGTAAGAAGAGTCAGTTTTCTTGTACTTAAGTTGGCATTGTGCCCTTTGTATTTAATTCCGATGCAATTTCTGTGTTTCATCGTCAACAAGAAGGTCAGAGGGATACAGTAAACCTGAAGTGAAGCATCAGAATCTGTAACTAATGTCACAGGAATGGTTCAAAACATAGACAGTAAGAAGAGTCAGTTTTCCTGTACTTAAATCGGCATTGTGCCTTTTGTATTTAATTCCCATGCAATTTCAGTGTTTCATCGTCAATAAGAGGGTCAGAGGGATACAGTAAACCTGAAGTGAAGCATCGGAATCTATAACTAGTGTCCCTGGAATGGTTCAAAACATAGACAGTAAAAAGAGTCAGTTTTCTTGTACTTAAGTATTCGTTGTGCCTTTTGTATTTAATTCCGATGCAAGTTCTGTGTTTCATCATCAATAAGAAGGTCAGAGGGATACAGTAAACATGAAATGAAGCATCGGAATCTATAACTAGTGTCACAGGAATGGTTCAAATCATAGACAGTAAGAAGAGTCAGTTTTCTTGCACTTAAGTCGGCATTGTGCTTTTCGTATTTATTTCCGGTGCAATTTCTGTGTTTCATCGTCAATAAGAAGGTCAGAGGGATACAGTAAACATGAAGTGAAGCATCGGAATCTATATCTAGTGTCACATGAATGGTTCAAAACATAGACGGTAAGAAGAGTCAGTTTTCTTGTACTTAAGTCGGCATTGTGCCTTTTGTATTTAATTCCAATGCAATTTCTGTGTTTCATCGTCATTAAGAGGGTCAGAGGGATACAGTAAACCTGAAGTGAAGCATCGGAATCTATAACTAGTGTCACAGGAATGGTTCAAAACATAGAGAGTAAGAAGAGTCAGTTTTCTTGCACTTAAGTCGGCATTGTGCTTATCGTATTTATTTCCGGTGCAATTTCTGTGTTTCATCGTCAATAAGAAGGTCAGAGGGATACAGTAAACATGAAGTGAAGCATCGGAATCTATATCTAGTGTCACAGGAATGGTTCAAAACATAGACGGTAAGAGGAGTCAGTTTTCTTGTACTTAAGTCGGCATTGTGCCTTTTGTATTTAATTCCGATGCAATTTCTGTGTTTCATCGTCAATAAGAAGGTCAGAGGGATACAGTAAACCCGAAGTGAATCATCGGAATCTATAACTAGTGTCACAGGAATGGTTCACAACATAGACAGTAAAAAGAGTCAGTTTTCTTGTACTTAAGTCGGCATTGTGCCTTTTGTATTTAATTCCGATGCAATTTCTGCGTTTCATAGTCAATAAGAAGTCAGTGGGATACAGTAAACATGAAGTGAAACATCGGAATCTATAAGTAGTGTCCCTGGAATGGTTCAAAACATAGACAGTAAAAAGAGTCAGTTTTCTTGTACTTAAGTAATCGTTGTGCCTTTTGTATTTAATTCCGATGCAAGTTCTGTGTTTCATCGTCAATAAGAAGGTCAGAGGGATACAGTAAACCTGAAGTGAAGCATCGGAATCTATAACTAGTGTCACAGGAATGGTTCAAATCATAGACAGTAAGAAGAGTCAGTTTTCTTGCACTTAAGTCGGCATTGTGCTTTTCGTATTTATTTCCGGTGCAATTTCTGTGTTTCATCGTCAATAAGAAGCTCAGAGGGATACAGTAAACATGAAGTGATGCATCGGAATCTATATCTAGTGTCACAGGAATGGTTCAAAACATAGACGGTAAGATGAGTCAGTTTTCTTGTACTTAAGTCGGCATTGTGCCTTTTGTATTTAATTCCGATGCAATTTCTGTGTTTCATCGTCAATAAGAGGGTCAGAGGGATAGAGTAAACCTGAAGTGAAGCATCGGAATCTATAACTAGTGTCACAGGAATGGTTCAAAACATAGACAGTAAGAAGAGTCAGTTTTCTTGTACTTAAGTCGGCATTGTGCCTTTTGTATTTAACTTCGATGCAATTTCTGTGTTTCATCGTCAATAAGAAGGTCCGAGGGATACAGTAAACCCGAAGTGAAGCATCGGAAACTATAACTAGTGTCACAGGAATGGTTCAAAGCATAGACAGTAAAAAGAGTCAGTTTTCTTGTACTTAAGTCGGCATTGTGCCTTTTGTATTTAATTCCGATGCAATTTCTGCGTTTCATAGTCAATAAGAAATCAGTGGGATACAGTAAACCTGAAGTGAAACATCGGAATCTATAAGTAGTGTCACAGGAATGGTTCAAAACATAGACAGTAAGAAGAGTCAGTTTTCTTGTACCTAAGTTGGCATTTTGCGCTTTGTATTTAATTCCGATGAAATTTCTGTGTTTCATCGTCAACAAGAAGGTCAGAGGGATACAGTAAACCTGAAGTGAAGCATCAGAATCTGTAACTAATGTCACAGGAATGGTTCAAAACATAGACAGTAAGAAGAGTCAGTTTTCCTGTACTTACATCGGCATTGTGCCTTTTGTATTTAATTCCGATGCAATTTCTGCGTTTCATAGTCAATAAGAAGTCAGTGGGATACAGTAAACCTGAAGTGAAACATCTGAATCTATAAGTAGTGTCACAGGAATGGTTCAAAACATAAACAGTAAGAAGAGTCAGTTTACTTGTACTTAAGTCGGCATTGTGCCTTTTGTATTTAATTCCGATGCAATTTCTGTGTTTCATCGTCAATAAGAAGGTCAGAGGGATACAGTAAACCTGAAGTGAAGCATCGGAATCTATAAGTAGTGTCAAAGGAATGGTTCAAAACATTGACAGTAAGAAGAGTCAGTTTTCTTGTACTTTAGTTGGCATTGTGCCCTTTGTATTTAATTCCGATGCAATTTCTGTGTTTCATCGTCAACAAGAAGGTCAGAGGGATACAGTAAACCTGAAGTGAAGCATCGGAATCTATAACTAGTGTCACAGTAATGGTTCAAATCATAGACAGTAAGAGGAGTCAGTTTTCTTGCACTTATGTCGGCATTGTGCTTTTCGTATTTATTTCCGGTGCAATTTCTGTGTTTCATCGTCAATAAGAAGATCAGAGGGATGCAGAAAACCTGAAGTGAAGCATCAGAATCTATATCTAGTGTCAGAGGAATGGTTCAAAACATAGACGGTAAGAAGAATCAGTTTTTTTCTACTTAAGTCGGCATTGTGCCTTTTGTATTTAATTCCGATGCTATTTCTGTGTTTCATCGTCAATAAGAAGGTCAGAGGGATACAGTAACCCTGAAGTGAAGCATCGGAATCTATAACTAGTGTCACAGGAATGGTTCAAAACATAGACAGTAAAAAGAGTCAGTTTTCTTGTACTTAAGTACTCGTTGTGCCTTTTGTATTTAATTCCGATGCAAGTTCTGTGTTTCATCGTCAATACGAAGATCAGAGGGATACAGTAAACCTGAAGTGAAGCATCGGAATCTCTTACTAGTGTCACAGGAATGGTTTAAACATAGACATAAAGAGGAGTCAGTTTTCTTGTACTTAAGTCGGCATTGTGCCTTTTGTATTTGATTCCGATGCAATTTCAGTGTTTTATCGTCAATAAGAAGGTCGGAGGGATACAGTAAACCTGAAGTGAAGCATCGGAATCTATAACTAGTGTCACAGGAATGGTTCAAAATATAGACAGTATAAAGAGTCAGTTTTCTTGTACTTAAGTCGGCATTGTGCCTTTTGTATTTAATTCCGATGCAATTTCTGCGTTTCATAGTCAATAAGAAGTCAGTGGGATACAGTAAACCTCAAGTGAAACATCGGAATCTATAAGTAGTGTCACAGGAATGGTTCAAAACATAAACAGTAAGAAGAGTCAGTTTACTTGTACTTAAGTCAGCATAGTGCCTTTTGTATTTAATTCCGATGCAATTTCAGTGTTTCATCGTCAATAAGAGGGTCAGAGGGATACAGTAACCATGAAGTGAAGCATCGGAATCTATAACTAGTGTCCCTGGAATGGTTCAAAACATAGACAGTAAAAAGAGTCAGTTTTCTTGTACTTAAGTAATCGTTGTGCCTTTTGTATTTAATTCCGATGCAAGTTCTGTGTTTCATCGTCAATAAGAAGGTCAGAGGGATACAGTAAACCTGAAGTGAAGCATCGGAATCTATAACTAGTGTCACAGGAATGGTTCAAATCATTGACAGTAAGAAGAGTCAGTTTTCTGGCACTTAAGTCGGCATTGTGCTTTTCGTATTTATTTCCGGTGCAATTTCTGTGTTTCATCGTCAATAAGAAGCTCAGACGGATACAGTAAACATGAAGTGATGCATCGGAATCTATATCTAGTGTCACAGGAATATTTCAAAACATAGACGGTAAGATGAGTCAGTTTTCTTGTACTTAAGTCGGCATTGTGCCTTTTGTATTTAATTCCGATGCAATTTCTGTGTTTCATCGTCAATAAGAGGGTCAGAGGGATACAGTAAACCTGAAGTGAAGCATCGGAATCTATAACTAGTGTCACAGGAATGGTTCATAACATAGACAGTAAGAAGAGTCAGTTTTCTTGTACTTAAGTCGGCATTGTGCCTTTTGTATTTAACTCCGATGCAATTTCTGTGTTTCATCGTCAATAAGAAGGTCGGAGGGATACAGTAAACCCGAAGTGAAGCATCGGAATCTATAACTAGTGTCACAGGGATGGTTCAAATCATAGACAGTATAAAGAGTCAGTTTTCTTGTACTTAAGTCGGCATTGTGCCTTATGTATTTAATTCCGATGCAATATCTGCGTTTCATAGTCAATAAGAAGTCAGTGGGATACAGTAAACCAGAAGTGAAACATCGGAATCTATAAGTAGTGTCACAGGAATGGTTCAAAACATAAACAGTAAGAAGAGTCAGTTTACTTGTACTTAAGTCAGCATTGTGCCTTTTGTATTTAATTCCGATGCAATTTCTGTGTTTCATCGTCAATAAGAAGGTCAGAGGGATACAGTAAACCTGAAGTGAAGCATCGAAATCTATAAGTAGTGTCACAGGAATGGTTCAAAACATAGACAGTAAGAAGAGTCAGTTTTCTTGTACTTAAGTTGGCATTGTGCCCTTCGTATTTAATTCCGATTTAATTTCTGTGTTTCATCGTCAACAAGAAGGTCAGAGGGATACAGTAAACTTGAAGTGAAGCATCAGAATCTGTAACTAATGTCACAGGAATGGTTCAAAACATAGACAGTAGGAAGAGTCAGTTTTCCTGTACTTAAATCGACATTGTGCCTTTTGTATTTAATTCCCATGCAATTTCAGTGTTTCATCGTCAATAAGAGGGTCAGAGGGATACAGTAAACATGAAGTGAAGCATCGGAATCTATAACTAGTGTCCCTGGAATGGTTCAAAACATAGCCAGTAAAAAGAGTCAGTTTTTTTGTACTTAAGTATTCGTTGTGCCTTTTGTATTTAATTCCGATGCAAGTTCTGTGTTTCATCGTCAATAAGAAGGTCAGAGGGATACAGTAAACCTGAAGTGAAGCATCGGAATCTATAACTAGTGTCACAGGAATGGTTCAAAACATAGACAGTAAGAAGAGTCAGTTTCCTTGGACTTAAGTCGGCATTGTGCCTTTTGTATTTAACTCCAATGCAATTTCTGTGTTTCATCGTCAATAAGAAGGTCAGAGGGATACAGTAAACCCGAAGTGAAGCATCGGAATCTATTACTAGTGTCACAGGAATGGTTCAAAACATAGACCGTAAAAAGAGTCAGTTTTCTTGTACTTAAGTCGGCATTGTGCCTTTTGTATTTAATTCCGATGCAATTTCTGCATTTCATAGTCAATAAGAAGTCAGTGGGATACAGTAAACCTGAAGTGAAACATCGGAATCTATAAGTAGTGTCACAGGAATGGTTCAAAACATAAACAGTAAGAAGAGTCAGTTAACTTGTACTTAAGTCGGCATTGTGCCTTTTGTATATAATTCCGATGCAATTTCTGCGTTTCATAGTCAATAAGAAGTCAGTGGGATACAGTAAACCTGAAGTGAAACATCGGAATCTATAATTAGTGTCACAGGAATGGTTCAAAACATATACAGTAAGAAGAGTCAGTTTACTTGTACTTAAGTCGGCATTGTGCCTTTTGTATTTAATTCCGATGCAATTTCTGTGTTTCATCGTCAATAAGAAGGTCAGAGGGATACAGTAACCCTGAAGTGAAGCATCGGAATCTATAACTAGTGTCAGAGGAATGGTTCAAAACATAGACGGTAAGAAGAGTCAGTTTTTTTCTACTTAAGTCGGCATTGTGCCTTTTGTATTTAATTCCGATGCTATTTCTGTGTTTCATCGTCAATAAGAAGGTCAGAGGGATACAGTAACCCTGAAGTGAAGCATCGGAATCTATAACTAGTGTCACAGGAATGGTTCAAAACATAGACAGTAAAAAGAGTCAGTTTTCTTGTACTTAAGTACTCGTTGTGCCTTTTGTATTTAATTCCGATGCAAGTTCTGTGTTTCATCGTCAATAAGAAGGTCAGAGGGATACAGTAAACCTGAAGTGAAGCATCGGAATCTATTACTAGTGTCACAGGAATGGTTTAAACATAGACATTAAGAGGAGTCAGTTTTCTTGTACTTAAGTTGGCATTGTGCCTTTTGTATTTGATTCCGATGCAATTTCAGTGTTTCATCGTCAATAAGAAGGTCAGAGGGCTATAGTGAACCTCAAGTGAAGCATCGGAATCTATAACTAGTGTCACGGGAATGGTTCAAAACATAGACAGTAAGAAGAGTCAGTTTTCTTGTACTTAAGTCGGCATTGTGCCTTTTGTAGTTAATTCCGATGCAATATCTGTGTTTCAATGTCAATAAGAAGGTCAGAGGGATACAGTAAGCCTG
Source organism: Schistocerca serialis cubense (assembly GCF_023864345.2). Classification (NCBI taxonomy): domain Eukaryota; kingdom Metazoa; phylum Arthropoda; class Insecta; order Orthoptera; family Acrididae; genus Schistocerca; species Schistocerca serialis. Next base: position 820,179 of record NC_064639.1, on the reverse strand, counting down.
AAGTGAAGCATCGGAATCTATAACTAGTGTCACAGGAATGGTTCAAAGCATAGACAGTAAGAAGAGTCAGTATTCTTGTACTTAAGTCGGCATCGTGCCTTTTGTATTTAATTCCGATGAAATTTCTGTGTTTCATCGTCAATAAGAAGGTCAGAGGGACACAGTAAACCTGAAGTGAAGAGTCTGAATCTATAACTAGAGTCACAAAAATGGTTCAAAAACATAGACAGTTATAAGAGTCAGTTTTCTTGAACTTAAATCGGCATTGTGCCTTTTGTATTTAACTCCGATTCAAATTCTGTGTTTCATCGTCAATAAGAAGGTCGGAGGGATACAGTAAACCTGAAGTGAAGCATCGGAATCTATAACTAGTGTCACAGGAATGGTTCAAAATATAGACAGTATAAAGAGTCAGTTTTCTTGTACTTAAGTCGGCATTGTGCCTTTTGTATTTAATTCCGATGCAATTTCTGCGTTTCATAGTCAATAAGAAGTCAGTGGGATACAGTAAACCTCAAGTGAAACATCGGAATCTATAAGTAGTGTCACAGGAATGGTTCAAAACATAAACAGTAAGAAGAGTCAGTTTACTTGTACTTAAGTCAGCATTGTGCCTTTTGTATTTAATTCCGATGCAATTTCAGTGTTTCATCGTCAATAAGAGGGTCGGAGGGATACAGTAATCATGAAGTGAAGCATCGGAATCTATAACTAGTGTCCCTGGAATGGTTCAAAACATAGACAGTAAAAAGAGTCAGTTTTCTTGTACTTAAGTAATCGTTGTGCCTTTTGTATTTAATTCCGATGCAAGTTCTGTGTTTCATCGTCAATAAGAAAGTCAGAGGGATACAGTAAACCTTAAGTGAAGCATCGGAATCTATAACTAGTGTCACAGGAATGGTTCTAATCATAGACAGTAAGAAGAGTCAGTTTTCTTGCACTTAAGTCGGCATTGTGCATTTCGTATTTATTTCCGGTGCAATTTCTGTGTTTCATCGTCAATAAGAAGCTCAGACGGATACAGTAAACATGAAGTGATGCATCGGAATCTATATCTAGTGTCACAGGAATGGTTCAAAACATAGACGGTAAGATGAGACAGTTTTCTTGTACTTAAGTCGGCATTGTGCCTTTTGTATTTAATTCCGATGCAATTTCTGTGTTTCATCGTCAATAAGAGGGTCAGAGGGATACAGTAAACCTGAAGTGAAGCATCGGAATCTATAACTAGTGTCACAGGAATGGTTCAAAACATAGACAGTAAGAAGAGTCAGTTTCCTTGGACTTAAGTCGGCATTGTGCCTTTTGTATTTAACTCCAATGCAATTTCTGTGTTTCATCGTCAATAAGAAGGTCAGAGGGATACAGTAAACCCGAAGTGAAGCATCGGAATCTATTACTAGTGTCACAGGAATGGTTCAAAACATAGACAGTAAAAAGAGTCAGTTTTCTTGTACTTAAGTCGGCATTGTGCCTTTTGTATTTAATTCCGATGCAATTTCTGCGTTTCATAGTCAATAAGAAGTCAGTGGGATACAGTAAACGTGAAGTGAAACATCGGAATCTATAAGTAGTGTCACAGGAATGGTTCAAAACATAAACAGTAAGAAGAGTCAGTTTACTTGTACTTAAGTCGGCATTGTGCCTTTTGTATATAATTCCGATGCAAGTTCTGTGTTTCATCGTCAATAAGAAGGTCAGAGGGATACAGTAAACCTGAAGTAAAGCATCGGAATCTATAACTAGTGTCACAGGAATGGTTTAAACATAGGCATTAAGAGGAGTCAGTTTTCTTGTACTTAAGTCGGCATTGTGCCTTTTGTATTTGATTCCGATGCAATTTCAGTGTTTCATCGTCAATAAGAAGGTCAGAGGTATATAGTGAACCTGAAGTGAAGCATCGGAATCTATAAGTAGTGTCACAGGAATGGTTCAAAACATAGAGAGTAAGAAGAGTCAGTTTTCTTGTACTTAAGTCGCCATTGTGCCTTTTGTTGTTAATTCCGATGCAATTTCTGTGTTTCAATGTCAATAAGACGGTCAGAGGGATACAGTAAACCTGAAGTGAAGCATCGGAATCTATAACTAGTGTCACAGGAATGGATCAAAGCATAGACAGTAAGAAGAGTCAGTATTCTTGTACTTAAGTCGGCATCGTGCCTTTTGTATTTAAATCCGATGCAATTTCTGTGTATCATCGTCAATAAGAACGTCAGAGGGATACAGTAAACCTGAAGTGAAGCATCGGAATCAATAACTAGTGTCACAGGAATGGTTCAAAATATAGACAGTAGGAAGAGTCAGTTTTCTTGTACTGAAGTCGGCATTGTGCCTTTTGTATTTAATTCCGATGCAATTTCTGTGTTTCATCGTCAATAAGAACGTCAGAGGGATACAGTAAAGCTGACGTGAAGTTTCGGAATCTATAACTAGTGTCACAGGAATGGTTCCAAACTTAGACAGTAAGAAGAATCAGTTTTCTTGTACTTAAGTCGGCATTGTGCCTTTTGTATTTAATTCCGATGCAATTTCTGTGTTTCATCGTCAATAAGAAGGTCAGAGGGATACAGTAAACCTGAAGTGAAGCATCGGAATCTATAACTAGTGTCACATCAATGGTTCAAACATAGACAGAAAGAAGAGTCAGTTTTCTTGTACATAAGCCGGCATTGTGACTTTTGTATTTAATTCGGATGCAATTTCTGTGTTTCATCGTCAATAAGAAGGTCGGAGTGATACAGGAAACCTGAAGTGAAGCATCGGAATCTATAACTAGTGTCACATGAATGGTTCAAAACATAGACAGTAAGAAGTGTCAGTTTTCTTGTACTTAAGTCGGCATTGTGCCTTTTGTATTTAATTCCGATACAATTTCTGTGTTTCATCGTCATTAAGAAGGTCAGAGGGATACAGTAAACGTGAAGTGAAGCATCGGAATCTATAACTAGTGTCACAGGAATGGTTCAAAACTTAGACAGTAAGTAGAGTCAGTATTCTTGTACTTAAGTTGACATTGTGCCTTTTGTATTTAATTCCAATGCAATTTCAGTGTTTCATCAACAATAAAAAGGTCAGAGGGATACAGCAAACCTGAAGTGAAGCATCGGAATCTATAACTAGTGTCACAGGAATGGTTCAAAACTTAGACAGTAAGAAGAGTCAGTTTTCTTGTACTTAAGTCGGCATTGTGCCTTTTGTATTTAATTCCAATGCAATTTCTGTGTATCATCGTCAATAAGAAGGTCAAGGGATACAGTAAACCTGAAGTGAAGCATCGGAATCTATAACTACTGTCACAGGAATGGTTCAAATCATAGACAGTAAGAGGAGTCAGTTTTCTTGCACTTAAGTCGGCATTGTGCTTTTCGTATTTATTTCCCGTGCAATTTCTGTGTTTCATCGTCAATAAGAAGGTCAGAGGGATACAGTAAACCTGAAGTGAAGCATCGGAATCTATAACTAGTGTCACAGGAATGGTTTAAACATAGACATTAAGAGGAGTCAGTTTTCTTGTACTTAAGTCGGCATTGTGACTTTTGTACTTGATTCCGATGCAATGTCAGTGTTTCATCGTCAATAAGAAGGTCAGAGGGATATAGTGAACCTGAAGTGAAGCATCGGAATCTATAACTAGTGTCACAGGAATGGTTCAAAATATAGAGAGTAAGAAGAGTCAGTTTTCTTGTACTTAAGTCGGCATTGTGCCTTTTGTAGTTAATTCCGATGCAATTTCTGTGTATCAATGTCAATAAGACGGTCAGAGGGATACAGTAAACCTGAAGTGAAGCATCGGAATCTATAACTAGTGTCACAGGAATGGTTCAAAGCATAGACAGTAAGAAGAGTCAGTATTCTTGTACTTAAGTCGGCATCGTGCCTTTTGTATTTAAATCCGATGCAATTTCTGTGTATCATCGTCAATAAGAAGGTCAGAGGGATACAGTAAACCTGAATTGAAGCATCGGAATCTATAACTAGTGTCACAGGAATGGTTCAAAACATAGACAGTAAGAAGAGTCAGTTTTCTTGTACTTAAGTCGGCATTGTGCCTTTTGTATTTAACTCCTATGCAATTTCTGTGTTTCATCGTCAATAAGAAGGTCAGAGGGATACAGTAAACCCGAAGTGAAGCATCGGAATCTATAACTAGTGTCACAGGAATGGTTCAAAACATAGACAGTATAAACAGTCAGTTTTCTTGTACTTAAGTCGGCATTGTGCCTTTTGAATTTAATTCCGATGCAATTTCTGCGTTTCATAGTCAATAAGAAGTGAGTGGGATACAGTAAACCTCAAGTGAAACATCGGAATCTATAATTAGTGTCACAGGAATGGTTCAAAACATATACAGTAAGAAAAGTCAGTTTACTTGTACTTAAGTCGGCATTGTGCCTTTTGTATTTAATTCCGATGCAATTTCTGTGTTTCATCGTCAATAAGAAAGTCAGAGGGATACAGTAAACCTGAAGTGAAGCATCGGAATCTATAAGTAGTGTCACAGGAATGGTTCAAAACATAGACAGTAAGAAGAGTCAGTTTTCTTGTACTTAAGTTGGCATTGTGCCCTTTGTATTTAATTCCGATTTAATTTCTGTGTTTCATCGTCAACAAGAAGGTCAGAGGGATACAGTAAACCTGAAGTGAAGCATCAGAATCTGTAACTAATGTCACAGGAATGGTTCAAAACATAGACAGTAAGAAGAGTCAGTTTTCCTGTACTTAAATCGGCATTGTGCCTTTTCTATTTAATTCCCATGCAATTTCAGTGTTTCATCGTCAATAAGAGGGTCAGAGGGATACAGTAAACATGAAGTGAAGCATCGGAATCTATAACTAATGTCCCTGGAATGGTTCAAAACATAGACAGTAAAAAAAGTCAGTTTTCTTGTACTTAAGTATTCGTTGTGCCTTTCGTATTTAATTCCGATGCAAGTTCTGTGTTTCATCGTCAATAAGAACGTCAGAGGGATACAGTAAACCTGAAGTGAAGCATCGGAATCTTTAACTAGTGTCACAGGAATGGTTCAAAACATAGACGGTAAGAAGAGTCAGTTTTCTTGTACTTAAGTCGGCATTGTGCCTTTTGTATTTTATTCCGATGTAATTTCTGTGTTTCATCGTCAATAAGAAGGTCAGAGGGATACAGTAAACCTGAAGTGAAGCATCGGAATCTATAACTAGTGTCACAGGAATGGTTCAAAACATAGACAGTAAGAAGAGTCAGTTTTCTTGTACTTAAGTCGGCATTGTGCCTTTTGTATTTAACTCCGATGCAATTTCTGTGTTTCATCGTCAATAAGAAGGTCAGAGGGATACAGTAAACCCAAAGTGAAGCATAGGAATCTATAACTAGTGTCACAGGAATGGTTCAAAACATAGACAGTAAAAAGAGTCAGTTTTCTTGTACTTAAGTCGGCATTGTGCTTTTGTATTTAATTCCGATGCAATTTCTGCGTTTCATAGTCAATAAGAAGTCAGTGGGATACAGTAAACCTGAAGTGAAACATCGGAATCTATAAGTAGTGTCACAGGAATGGTTCAAAACATATACAGTAAGAAGGGTCAGTTTACTTGTACTTAAGTCGGCATTGTGCCTTTTGTATATAATTCCGATGCAAGTTCTGTGTTTCATCGTCAATAAGAAGGTCAGAGGGATACAGTAAACCTGAAGTGAAGCATCGGAATCTATAACTAGTGTCACAGGAATGGTTCAAAACATAGAGAGTAAGAAGAGTCAGTTTTCTTGTACTGAAGTCGGCATTGTGCCTTTTGTATTTAATTCCGATGCAATTTCTGTGTTTCATCGTCAATAAGAAGGTCAGAGGGATACAGTAAAGCTAACGTGAAGTTTCGGAATCTATAACTAGTGTCACAGGAATTGTTCAAATCTTAGACAGTAAGAAGAATCAGTTTTCTTGTACTTAAGTCGGCATTGTGCCTTTTGTATTTAATTCCGATGCATTTCTGTGTTTCATCGTCAATAAGAAGGTCAGAGGGATACAGTAAAGCTAACGTGAAGTTTCGGAATCTATAACTAGTGTCACAGGAATTGTTCAAATCTTAGACAGTAAGAAGAATCAGTTTTCTTGTACTTAAGTCGGCATTGTGCCTTTTGTATTTAATTCCGATGCATTTCTGTGTTTCATCGTCAATAAGAAGGTCAGAGGGATACAGTAAACCTGAAGTGAAGCATCTGAATCTATAACTAGTGTCACAGGAATGGTTTAAACATAGACATTAAGAGGAGTCAGTTTTCTTGTACTTAAGTCGGCATTGTGCCTTTTGTATTTGATTCCAATGCAATTTCAGTGTTTCATCGTCAATAAGAAGGTCAGAGGGATATAGTGAACCTGAAGTGAAGCATCGGAATCTATAACTAGTGTCACAGGAACGGTTCAAAACATAGAGAGTAAGAAGAGTCAGTTTTCTTGTACTTAAGTCGGCATTGTGGCTTTTGTAGTTAATTCCGATGCAATTTCTGTGTTTGAATGTCAATAAGACGGTCAGAGGGATACAGTAAACCTGAAGTGAAGCATCGGAATCTATAACTAGTGTCACAGGAATGGTTCAAAGCATAGACAGTAAGAAGAGTCAGTATTCTTGTACTTAAGTCGGCATCGTGCCTTTTGTATTAAAATCCGATGCAATTTCTGTGTATCATCGTCAATAAGAAGGTCAGAGGGATACAGTAAACCTGAAGTGAAGCATCGGAATCTATAACTAGTGTTACATGAATGGTTCAAAACATAGACAGTAAGAAGTGTCAGTTTTCTTGTACTTATGTCGGCATTGTGCCTTTTGTATTTAATTCCGATGCAATTTCTGTGTTTCATCGTCATTAAGAAGGTCAGAGGGATACAGTAAACGTGAAGTGAAGCATCGGAATCTATAACTAGTGTAACAGGAATGGTTCAAAACTTAGACAGTAAGTAGAGTCAGTATTCTTGTACTTAAGTTGACATTGTGCCTTTTGTATTTAATTCCAATGCAATTTCAGTGTTTCATCAACAATAAAAAGGTCAGAGGGATACAGCAAACCTGAAGTGAAGCATCGGAATCAATAACTAGTGTCACAGGAATGGTTCAAAACATAGACAGTATAAAGAGTCAGTTTTCTTGTACTTAAGTCGGCATTGTGCCTTTTGTATTTAATTCCGATGCAATTTCTGCGTTTCATAGTCAATAAGAAGTCAGTGGGATACAGTAAACCTGAAGTGAAACATCGGAATCTATAAGTAGTGTCACAGGAATGGTTCAAAACATAAACAGTAAGAAGAGTCAGTTTACTTGTACTTAAGTCGGCATTGTGCCTCTTGTGTTTAATTCCGATGCAATTTCTGTGTTTCATCGTCAATAAGAAGGTCAGAGGGATACAGTAAACCTGAAGTGAAGCATCGGAATCTATAAGTAGTGTCACAGGAATGGTTCAAAACATAGACAGTAAGAAGAGTCAGTTTTCTTGTACTTAAGTTGGCATTGTGCCCTTTGTATTTAATTCCGATTTAATTTCTGTGTTTCATCGTCAACAAGAAGGTCAGAGGGATACAGTAAACCTGAAGTGAAGCATCAGAATCTGTAACTAATGTCACAGGAATGGTTCAAAACATAGACTGTAAGAAGAGTCAGTTTTCCTGTACTTAAATCGGCATTGTGCCTTTTGTATTTAATTCCCATGCAATTTCAGTGTATCATCGTCAATAAGAGAGTCAGAGGGATACAGTAAACATGAAGTGAAGCATCGGAATCTATAACTAGTGTCCCTGGAATGGTTCAAAACATAGACAGTAAATAGAGCCAGTTTTCTTGTACTTAAGTATTCGTTGTGCCTTTTGTATTTAATTCCGATGCAAGTTCTGTGTTTCATCGTCAATAAGAAGGTCAGAGGGATACAGTAAACCTGAAGTGAAGCATCGGAACCTATAACTACTGTCACAGGAATGGTTCAAAACATAGACGGTTTGAAGAGTCAGTTTTCTTGTACTTAAGTCGGCATTGTGCCTTTTGTATTTAATTCCGATGCAATTTCTGTGTTTCCTCGTCAATAAGATGGTCAGAGGGATACAGTAAACCTGAAGTGAAGCATCGGAATCTTTAACTAGTGTCACAGGAATGGTTTAAACATAGACATTAAGAGGAGTCAGTTTTCTTGTACTTAAGTCGGCATTGTGCCTTTTGTATTTGATTCCGATGCAATTTCAGTGTTTCATCTTCAATAAGAAGGTCAGAGGGATATAGTGAACCTGAAATGAAGCATCGGAATCTATAACTAGTGTCACAGGAATGGTTCAAAACATAGAGAGTAAGAAGAGTCAGTTTTCTTGTACTTAAGTCGGCATTGTGCCTTTTGTAGTTAATTCCGATGCAATTTCTGTGTTTCAATGTCAATAAGACGGTCAGAGGGATACAGTAAACCTGAAGTGAAGCATCGGAATCTATAACTAGTGTCACAGGAATGGTTCAAAGCATAGACAGTAAGAAGAGTCAGTATTCTTGTACTTAAGTCGGCATCGTGCCTTTTGTATTTAAATCCCATGCAGTTTCTGTGTATCATCGTCAATAAGAAGGTCAGAGGGATACAGTAAACCTGAAGTGAAGCATCGGAATCTATAACTAGTGTCACAGAAATGGTTCAAAACATAGACAGTAAGAAGAGTCAGTTTTCTTGTACTTAAGTCGGCATTGTGCCTTTTGTATTTAACTCCGATGCAATTTCTGTGTTTCATCGTCAATAAGAAGGTCAGAGGGATACAGTAAACCCGAAGTGAAGCATCGGAATCTATAACTAGTGTCACAGGAATGGTTCAAAACATAGACAGTATAAAGAGTCAGTTTTCTTGTACTTAAGTCGGCATTGTGCCTTTTGTATTTAATTCCGATGCAATTTCTGCGTTTCATAGTCAATAAGAAGTCAGTGGGATACAGTAAACCTGAAGTGAAACATCGGAATCTATAAGTAGTGTCACAGGAATGGTTCAAAACATATACAGTAAGAAGAGTCAGTTTACTTGTACTTAAGTCGGCATTGTGCCTTTTGTATTTAATTCCGATGCAATTTCTGTGTTTCATCGTCAATAAGAAGGTCAGAGGGATACAGTAAACCTGAAGTGAAGCATCGGAATCTATAAGTAGTGTCACAGGAATGGTTCAAAACATAGACAGTAGGAAGAGTCAGTTTTCTTGTACTTAAGTTGGCATTGTGCCCTTTGTATTTAATTCCGATTTAATTTCTGTGTTTCATCGTCAACAAGAAGGTCAGAGGGATACAGTAAACCTGAAGTGAAGCATCAGAATCTGTAACTAATGCCACAGGAATGGTTCAAAACATAGACAGTAAGAAGAGTCAGTTTTCCTGTACTTAAATCGGCATTGTGCCTTTTGTATTTAATTCCCATGCAATTTCAGTGTTTCATCGTCAATAAGAGGGTCAGAGGGATACAGTAAACATGAAGTGAAGCATCGGAATCTATAACTAGTGTCCCTGGAATGGTTCAAAACATAGACAGTAAAAAAGTCAGTTTTCTTGTACTTAAGTATCCGTTGTGCCTTTTGTATTTAATTCCGATGCAAGTTCTGTGTTTCATCGTCAATAAGAACGTCAGAGGGATACAGTAAACCTGAAGTGAAGCATCGGAATCTATAACTAGTGTCACAGGAATGGTTCAAAACATAGACGGTAAGAAGAGTCAGTTTTCTTGTACTTATGTCGGCATTGTGCCTTTTGTATTTAATTCCGATGCAATTTCTGTGTTTCATCGTCAATAAGAACGTCAGAGGGATACAGTAAAGCTGACGTGAAGTTTCGGAATCTATAACTAGTGTCACAGGAATTGTTCAAAACTTAGACAGTAAGAAGAATCAGTTTTCTTGTACTTAAGTCGGCATTGTGCCTTTTGTATTTAATTCCGATGCAATTTCTGTGTTTCATCGTCAATAAGAAGGTCAGAGGGATACAGTAAACCTGAAGTGAAGCATCGGAATCTATAACTAGTGTCACATCAATGGTTCAAACATAGACAGAAAGAAGAGTCAGTTTTCTTGTACATAAGCCGGCATTCTGACTATTGTATTTAATTCGGATGCAATTTCTGTGTTTCATCGTCAATAAGAAGGTCGGAGGGATACAGGAAACCTGAAGTGAAGCATCGGAATCTATAACTAGTGTCTCATCAATGGTTCAAACATAGACAGAAAGAAGAGTCAGTTTTCTTGTACATAAGCCGGCATTGTGACTTTTGTATTTAATTCGGATGCAATTTCTGTGTTTCATCGTCAATAAGAAGGTCGGAGGGATACAGGAAACCTGAAGTGAAGCATCGGAATCTATAACTAGTGTCACATGAATGGTTCTAAACATAGACAGTAAGAAGTGTCAGTTTTCTTGTACTTAAGTCGGCATTGTGCCTTTTGTATTTAATTCCGATGCAATTTCTGTGTTTCATCGTCATTAAGAAGGTCAGAGGGATACAGTAAACGTGAAGTGAAGCATCGGAATCTATAACTAGTGTCACAGGAATGGTTCAAAACTTAGACAGTAAGTAGAGTCAGTATTCTTGTACTTAAGTTGACATTGTGCCTTTTGTATTTAATTCCAATGCAATTTCAGTGTTTCATCAACAATAAAAAGGTCAGAGGGCTACAGCAAACCTGAAGTGAAGCATCGGAATCAATAACTAGTGTCACAGGAATGGTTCAAAACTTAGACAGTAAGAAGAGTCAGTTTTCTTGTACTTAAGTCGGCATTGTGCCTTTTGTAATTAATTCCAATGCAATTTCTGTGTATCATCGTCAATAAGAAGGTCAGAGGGATACAGTAAACCGGAAGTGAAGCATAGGAATCTATAACTAGTGTCACAGGAATGGTTCAAATCATAGACAGTAAGAGGAGTCTGTTTTCTTGCACTTAAGTCGGCATTGTGCCTTTCGTATTTATTTCCGGTGCAATTTCTGTGTTTCATCGTCAATAAGAAGGTCAGAGGGATTCAGTAAACCTGAAGTGAAGCATCGGAATGTATAACTAGTGTCACAGGAATGGTTCAAAACGTAGACAGTAAAAAGAGTCAGTTTTCTTGTACTTAAGTATTCGTTGTGCCTTTTGTATTTAATTCCGATGCAAGTTCTGTGTTTCATCGTCAATAAGAAGGTCAGAGGGACACAGTAAACCTGAAGTGAAGCATCGGAATCTATAACTAGTGTCACAGGAATGGTTTAAACATAGACATTATGAGGTGTCAGTTTTCTTGTACTTAAGTCGGCATTGTGCCTTTTGTATTTGATTCCGATGCAATTTCAGTGTTTCATCGTCAATAAGAAGGTCAGAGGGATATAGTGAACCTGAAGTGAAGCATCGGAATCTATAACTAGTGTCACAGGAATGGTTCAAAACATAGACGGTAAGAAGAGTCAGTTTTCTTGTACTTAAGTCGGCATTGTGCCTTTTGTATTTAATTCCGATGCAATTTCTGTGTTTCATCGTCAATAAGAAGGTCAGAGGGATACAGTAAACCTGAAGTGAAGCATCGGAATCTATAACTAGTGTCACAGGAAAGGTTCAAAACATAGACAGTATAAAGAGTCAGTTTTCTTGTACTTAAGTCGGCATTGTGCCTTTTGTATTTAATTCCGATGCAATTTCTGCGTTTCATAGTCAATAAGAAGTCAGTGGGATACAGTAAACCTGAAGTGAAACATCGGAATCTATAAGTAGTGTCACAGGAATGGTTCAAAACATAAACAGTAAGAAGAGTCAGTTTACTTGTACTTAAGTCGGCATTGTGCCTCTTGTGTTTAATTCCGATGCAATTTCTGTGTTTCATCGTCAATAAGAAGGTCAGAGGGATACAGTAAACCTGAAGTGAAGCATCGGAATCTATAAGTAGTGTCACAGGAATGGTTCAAAACATAGACAGTAAGAAGAGTCAGTTTTCTTGTACTTAAGTTGGCATTGTGCCCTTTGTATTTAATTCCGATTTAATTTCTGTGTTTCATCGTCAACAAGAAGGTCAGAGGGATACAGTAAACCTGAAGTGAAGCATCAGAATCTGTAACTAATGTCACAGGAATGGTTCAAAACATAGACTGTAAGAAGAGTCAGTTTTCCTGTACTTAAATCGGCATTGTGCCTTTTGTATTTAATTCCCATGCAATTTCAGTGTATCATCGTCAATAAGAGAGTCAGAGGGATACAGTAAACATGAAGTGAAGCATCGGAATCTATAACTAGTGTCCATGGAATGGTTCAAAACATAGACAGTAAATAGAGCCAGTTTTCTTGTACTTAAGTATTCGTTGTGCCTTTTGTATTTAATTCCGATGCAAGTTCTGTGTTTCATCGTCAATAAGAAGGTCAGAGGGATACAGTAAACCTGAAGTGAAGCATCGGAACCTATAACTACTGTCACAGGAATGGTTCAAAACATAGACGGTTTGAAGAGTCAGTTTTCTTGTACTTAAGTCGGCATTGTGCCTTTTGTATTTAATTCCGATGCAATTTCTGTGTTTCCTCGTCAATAAGAAGGTCAGAGGGACACAGTAAACCTGAAGTGAAGCATCGGAATCTTTAACTAGTGTCACAGGAATGGTTTAAACATAGACATTAAGAGGAGTCAGTTTTCTTGTACTTAAGTCGGCATTGTGCCTTTTGTATTTGATTCCGATGCAATTTCAGTGTTTCATCGTCAATAAGAAGGTCAGAGGGATATAGTGAACCTGAAATGAAGCATCGGAATCTATAACTAGTGTCACAGGAATGGTTCAAAACATAGAGAGTAAGAAGAGTCAGTTTTCTTGTACTTAAGTCGGCATTGTGCCTTTTGTAGTTAATTCCGATGCAATTTCTGTGTTTCAATGTCAATAAGACGGTCAGAGGGATACAGTAAACCTGAAGTGAAGCATCGGAATCTATAACTAGTGTCACAGGAATGGTTCAAAGCATAGACAGTAAGAAGAGTCAGTATTCTTGTACTTAAGTCGGCATCGTGCCTTTTGTATTTAAATCCCATGCAATTTCTGTGTATCATCGTCAATAAGAAGGTCAGAGGGATACAGTAAACCTGAAGTGAAGCATCGGAATCTATAACTAGTGTCACAGAAATGGTTCAAAACATAGACAGTAAGAAGAGTCAGTTTTCTTGTACTTAAGTCGGCATTGTGCCTTTTGTATTTAACTCCGATGCAATTTCTGTGTTTCATCGTCAATAAGAAGGTCAGAGGGATACAGTAAACCCGAAGTGAAGCATCGGAATCTATAACTAGTGTCACAGGAATGGTTCAAAACATAGACAGTATAAAGAGTCAGTTTTCTTGTACTTAAGTCGGCATTGTGCCTTTTGTATTTAATTCCGATGCAATTTCTGCGTTTCATAGTCAATAAGAAGTCAGTGGGATACAGTAAACCTGAAGTGAAACATCGGAATCTATAAGTAGTGTCACAGGAATGGTTCAAAACATATACAGTAAGAAGAGTCAGTTTACTTGTACTTAAGTCGGCATTGTGCCTTTTGTATTTAATTCCGATGCAATTTCTGTGTTTCATCGTCAATAAGAAGGTCAGAGGGATACAGTAAACCTGAAGTGAAGCATCGGAATCTATAAGTAGTGTCACAGGAATGGTTCAAAACATAGACAGTAGGAAGAGTCAGTTTTCTTGTACTTAAGTTGGCATTGTGCCCTTTGTATTTAATTCCGATTTAATTTCTGTGTTTCATCGTCAACAAGAAGGTCAGAGGGATACAGTAAACCTGAAGTGAAGCATCAGAATCTGTAACTAATGCCACAGGAATGGTTCAAAACATAGACAGTAAGAAGAGTCAGTTTTCCTGTACTTAAATCGGCATTGTGCCTTTTGTATTTAATTCCCATGCAATTTCAGTGTTTCATCGTCAATAAGAGGGTCAGAGGGATACAGTAAACATGAAGTGAAGCATCGGAATCTATAACTAGTGTCCCTGGAATGGTTCAAAACATAGACAGTAAAAAAAGTCAGTTTTCTTGTACTTAAGTATCCGTTGTGCCTTTTGTATTTAATTCCGATGCAAGTTCTGTGTTTCATCGTCAATAAGAACGTCAGAGGGATACAGTAAACCTGAAGTGAAGCATCGGAATCTATAACTAGTGTCACAGGAATGGTTCAAAACATAGACGGTAAGAAGAGTCAGTTTTCTTGTACTTATGTCGGCATTGTGCCTTTTGTATTTAATTCCGATGCAATTTCTGTGTTTCATCGTCAATAAGAACGTCAGAGGGATACAGTAAAGCTGACGTGAAGTTTCGGAATCTATAACTAGTGTCACAGGAATTGTTCAAAACTTAGACAGTAAGAAGAATCAGTTTTCTTGTACTTAAGTCGGCATTGTGCCTTTTGTATTTAATTCCGAAGCAATTTCTGTGTTTCATCGTCAATAAGAAGGTCAGAGGGATACAGTAAACCTGAAGTGAAGCATCGGAATCTATAACTAGTGTCACATCAATGGTTCAAACATAGACAGAAAGAAGAGTCAGTTTTCTTGTACATAAGCCGGCATTCTGACTATTGTATTTAATTCGGATGCAATTTCTGTGTTTCATCGTCAATAAGAAGGTCGGAGGGATACAGGAAACCTGAAGTGAAGCATCGGAATCTATAACTAGTGTCTCATCAATGGTTCAAACATAGACAGAAAGAAGAGTCAGTTTTCTTGTACATAAGCCGGCATTGTGACTTTTGTATTTAATTCGGATGCAATTTCTGTGTTTCATCGTCAATAAGAAGGTCGGAGGGATACAGGAAACCTGAAGTGAAGCATCGGAATCTATAACTAGTGTCACATGAATGGTTCTAAACATAGACAGTAAGAAGTGTCAGTTTTCTTGTACTTAAGTCGGCATTGTGCCTTTTGTATTTAATTCCGATGCAATTTCTGTGTTTCATCGTCATTAAGAAGGTCAGAGGGATACAGTAAACGTGAAGTGAAGCATCGGAATCTATAACTAGTGTCACAGGAATGGTTCAAAACTTAGACAGTAAGTAGAGTCAGTATTCTTGTACTTAAGTTGACATTGTGCCTTTTGTATTTAATTCCAATGCAATTTCAGTGTTTCATCAACAATAAAAAGGTCAGAGGGCTACAGCAAACCTGAAGTGAAGCATCGGAATCAATAACTAGTGTCACAGGAATGGTTCAAAACTTAGACAGTAAGAAGAGTCAGTTTTCTTGTACTTAAGTCGGCATTGTGCCTTTTGTAATTAATTCCAATGCAATTTCTGTGTATCATCGTCAATAAGAAGGTCAGAGGGATACAGTAAACCGGAAGTGAAGCATAGGAATCTATAACTAGTGTCACAGGAATGGTTCAAATCATAGACAGTAAGAGGAGTCTGTTTTCTTGCACTTAAGTCGGCATTGTGCCTTTCGTATTTATTTCCGGTGCAATTTCTGTGTTTCATCGTCAATAAGAAGGTCAGAGGGATTCAGTAAACCTGAAGTGAAGCATCGGAATGTATAACTAGTGTCACAGGAATGGTTCAAAACATATACAGTAAAAAGAGTCAGTTTACTTGTACTTAAGTCGGCATTTTGCCTTTTGTATTTGATTCCGATGCAATTTCAGTGTTTCATCGTCAATAAGAAGGTCAGAGGGATATAGTGAACCTGAAGTGAAGCATCGGAATCTATAACTAGTGTCACAGGAATGGTTCAAAACATAGACGGTAAGAAGAGTCAGTTTTCTTGTACTTAAGTCGGCATTGTGCCTTTTGTATTTAATTCCGATGCAATTTCTGTGTTTCATCGTCAATAAGAAGGTCAGAGGGATACAGTAAACCTGAAGTGAAGCATCGGAATCTATAACTAGTGTCACAGGAAAGGTTCAAAACATAGACGGTAAGAAGAGTCAGTTTTCTTGTACTTAAGTCGGCATTGTGCCTTTTGTATTTAATTCCGATGCAATTTCTGTGTTTCCTCGTCAATAAGAAGGTCAGAGGGATACAGTAAACCTGAAGTGAAGCATCGGAATCTATAACTAGTGTCACAGGAATGGTTCAAAACATAGACAGTTAGAAGAGTCACTTTTCTTGTACTTAAGTCGGCATTGTGCCTTTTGTATTTAACTCCGATGCAATTTCTGTGTTTCATCGTCAATAAGAAGGTCAGAGGGATACAGTAAACCCGAAGTGAAGCATCGGAATCTGTAACTAGTGTCACAGGAATGGTTCAAAACATATACAGTAAAAAGAGTCAGTTTACTTGTACTTAAGTCGGCATTGTGCCTTTTGTATATAATTCCGATGCAATTTCTGCGTTTCATAGTCAATAAGAAGTCAGTGGGATACAGTAAACCTGAAGTGAAACATCGGAATCTATAAGTAGTGTCACAGGAATGGTTCAAAACATAAACAGTAATCAGAGTCAGTTTACCTGTACTTAAGTCGGCATTCTGCCTTTTGTATATAATTCCGATGCAAGTTGTGTGTTTCATCGTCAATAAGAAGGTCAGAGGGATACAGTAAACCTGAAGTAAAGCATCGGAATCTATAACTAGTGTCACAGGAATGGTTTAAACATAGACATTAAGAGGAGTCAGTTTTCTTGTACTTAAGTCGGCATTGTGCCTTTTGTATTTGATTCCGATGCAATTTCAGTGTTTCATCGTCAACAAGAAGGTCAGAGGGATATAGTGAACCTGAAGTGAAGCATCGGAATCTATAACTAGTGTCACAGGAATGGTTCAAAACATAGAGAGTAAGAAGAGTCAGTTTTCTTGTACTTAAGTCGGCATTGAGCCTTTTGTAGTTAATTCCGATGCAATTTCTGTGTTTCAATGTCAGTAAGAAGGTCAGAGGGTTACAGTAAACCTGAAGTGAAGCATCGGAATCTATAACTAGTGTCACAGGAATGGTTCAAAGCATAGACAGTAAGTAGAGTCAGTATTCTTGTACTTAAGTTGACATTGTGCCTTTTGTATTTAATTCCAATGCAATTTCAGTGTTTCATCAACAATAAAAAGGTCAGAGGGATACAGCAAACCTGAAGTGAAGCATCGGAATCAATAACTTGTGTCACAGGAATGGTTTAAACATAGACATTAAGAGGAGTCTGTTTTCTTGCACTTAAGTCGGCATTGTGCCTTTCGTATTTATTTCCGGTGCAATTTCTGTGTTTCATCGTCAATAAGAAGGTCAGAGGGATTCAGTAAACCTGAAGTGAAGCATCGGAATGTACAACTAGTGTCACAGGAATGGTTCAAAACATAGACAGTAAAAAGAGTCAGATTTCTTGTACTTAAGTATTCGTTGTGCCTTTTGTATTTAATTCCGATGCAAGTTCTGTGTTTCATCGTCAATAAGAATGTCAGAGGGACACAGTAAACCTGAAGTGAAGCATCGGAATCTATAACTAGTGTGACAGGAATGGTTTAAACATAGACATTAAGAGGTGTCAGTTTTCTTGTACTTAAATCGGCATTGTGCCTTTTGTATTTGATTCCGATGCAATTTCAGTGTTTCACCGTCAATAAGAAGGTCAGAGGGATACAGTTAACCTGAAGTGAAGCATCGGAATCTATAACTAGTGTCACAGGAATGGTTCAAAACATAGACGGTAAGAAGAGTCAGTTTTCTTGTACTTAAGTCGGCATTGTGCCTTTTGTATTTAATTCCGATGCAATTTCTGTGTTTCATCGTCAATAAGAAGGTCAGAGGGATACAGTAAACCTGAAGTGAAGCATCGGAATCTATAACTAGTGTCACAGGAAAGGTTCAAAACATAGACGGTAAGAAGAGTCAGTTTTCTTGTACATAAGTCGGCATTGTGCCTTTTGTATTTAATTCCGATGCAATTTCTGTGTTTCCTCGTCAATAAGAAGGTCAGAGGGATACAGTAAACCTGAAGTGAAGCATCGGAATCTATAACTAGTGTCACAGGAATGGTTCAAAACATAGACAGTTAGAAGAGTCACTTTTCTTGTACTTAAGTCGGCATTGTGCCTTTTGTATTTAACTCCGATGCAATTTCTGTGTTTCATCGTCAATAAGAAGGTCAGAGGGATACAGTAAACCCGAAGTGAAGCATCGGAATCTGTAACTAGTGTCACAGGAATGGTTCAAAACATATACAGTAAAAAGAGTCAGTTTACTTGTACTTAAGTCGGCATTGTGCCTTTTGTATATAATTCCGATGCAATTTCTGCGTTTCATAGTCAATAAGAAGTCAGTGGGATACAGTAAACCTGAAGTGAAACATCGGAATCTATAAGTAGTGTCACAGGAATGGTTCAAAGCATAAACAGTAATCAGAGTCAGTTTACCTGTACTTAAGTCGGCATTCTGCCTTTTGTATATAATTCCGATGCAAGTTGTGTGTTTCATCGTCAATAAGAAGGTCAGAGGGATACAGTAAACCTGAAGTAAAGCATCGGAATCTATAACTAGTGTCACAGGAATGGTTTAAACATAGACATTAAGAGGAGTCAGTTTTCTTGTACTTAAGTCGGCATTGTGCCTTTTGTATTTGATTCCGATGCAATTTCAGTGTTTCATCGTCAACAAGAAGGTCAGAGGGATATAGTGAACCTGAAGTGAAGCATCGGAATCTATAACTAGTGTCACAGGAATGGTTCAAAACATAGAGAGTAAGAAGAGTCAGTTTTCTTGTACTTAAGTCGGCATTGAGCGTTTTGTAGTTAATTCCGATGCAATTTCTGTGTTTCAATGTCAGTAAGAAGGTCAGAGGGTTACAGTAAACCTGAAGTGAAGCATCGGAATCTATAACTAGTGTCACAGGAATGGTTCAAAGCATAGACAGTAAGTAGAGTCAGTATTCTTGTACTTAAGTTGACATTGTGCCTTTTGTATTTAATTCCGATGCAATTTCTGTGTTTCATCGTCAATAAGAAGGTCAGAGGGATACAGCAAACCTGAAGTGAAGCATCGGAATCAATAACTAGTGTCACAGGAATGGTTTAAACATAGACATTAAGAGGAGTCTGTTTTCTTGCACTTAAGTCGGCATTGTGCCTTTCGTATTTATTTCCGGTGCAATTTCTGTGTTTCATCGTCAATAAGAAGGTCAGAGGGATTCAGTAAACCTGAAGTGAAGCATCGGAATGTACAACTAGTGTCACAGGAATGGTTCAAAACATAGACAGTAAAAAGAGTCAGATTTCTTGTACTTAAGTATTCGTTGTGCCTTTTGTATTTAATTCCGATGCAAGTTCTGTGTTTCATCGTCAATAAGAAGGTCAGAGGGACACAGTAAACCTGAAGTGAAGCATCGGAATCTATAACTAGTGTGACAGGAATGGTTTAAACATAGACATTAAGAGGTGTCAGTTTTCTTGTACTTAAATCGGCATTGTGCCTTTTGTATTTGATTCCGATGCAATTTCAGTGTTTCACCGTCAATAAGAAGGTCAGAGGGATACAGTTAACCTGAAGTGAAGCATCGGAATCTATAACTAGTGTCACAGGAATGGTTCAAAACATAGACAGTACGAAGAGTCAGTTTTCTTGTACTTAAGTCGGCATTGTGCCTTTTGTATTTAACTCCGATGCAATTTCTGTGTTTCATCGTCAATAAGAAGGTCAGAGGGATACAGTAAACCCGAAGTGAAGCATCGGAATCTATAACTAGTGTCACAGGAATGGTTCAAAACATAGACAGTAAAAAGAGTCAGTTTACTTGTACTTAGGTCGGCATTGTGCCTATTGTATATAATTCCGATGCAATTTCTGCGTTTCATAGTCAATAAGAAGTCAGTGGGATACAGTAAACCTGAAGTGAAACATCGGAATCTATAAGTAGTGTCACAGGAATGGTTCAAAGCATAAACAGTAAGAAGAGTCAGTTTACTTGTACTTAAGTCGGCATTCTGCCTTTTGTATATAATTCCGATGCAAGTTCTGTGTTTCATCGTCAATAAGAAGGTCAGAGGGATACAGTAAACCTGAAGTGAAGCATCGGAATCTATGACTAGTGTCACAGGAATGGTTTAAACATAGACATTAAGAGGAGTCAGTTTTCTTGTACTTAAGTCGGCATTGTGCCTTTTGTATTTGATTCCGATACAATTTCAGTGTTTCATCGTCAACAAGAAGGTCAGAGGGATATAGTGAACCTGAAGTGAAGCATCGGAATCTATAACTAGTGTCACAGGAATGGTTCAAAACATAGAGAGTAAGAAGAGTCAGTTTTCTTGTACTTAAGTCGGCATTGTGCCTTTTGTAGTTAATTCCGATGCAATTTCTGTGTTTCAATGTCAATAAGAAGGTCAGAGGGGTACAGTAAACCTGAAGTGAAGCATCGGAATCTATAACTAGTGTCACAGGAATGGTTCAAAGCATAGACAGTAAGAAGAGTCAGTATTCTTGTACTTAAGTCGGCATCGTGCCTTTTGTATTAAAATCCGATGCAATTTCTGTGTATCATCGTCAATAAGAACGTCAGAAGGATACAGTAAACCTGAAGTGAAGCATCGGAATCAATAACTAGTGTCACAGGAATGGTTCAAAACATAGACAGTAGGAAGAGTCAGTTTTCTTGTACTTAAGTCGGCATTGTGCCTTTTGTATTTAATTCCGATGCAATATCCGTGTTTCATCTTCAATAAGAAGGTCAGAGGGATACAGTAAACCTGAAGTGAAGCATCGGAATCTATAACTAGTGTCACAGGAATGGTTCAAAACATAGACAGTAAGAAGAATCAGTTTTCTTGTACTTAAGTCGGCATTGTTCCTTTTCTATTCAATTCTGATGCAATATCTATGTTTCATCGTCAATAAGAGGGTCAGAGGGATACAGTAAACCTGAAGTGAAGCATCGGAATCTATAACTAGTGTCACAGGCATGGTTCAAAACATAGACAGTAAGAAGAGTCAGTTTTCTTGTACTGAAGTCGGCATTGTGCCTTTTGTATTTAATTCCGATGCAATTTCTGTGTTTCATCGTCAATAAGAACGTCAGAGGGATACAGTAAAGCTGTCGTGAAGTTTCGGAATCTATAACTAGTGTCACAGGAATTGTTCAAAACTTAGACAGTATGAAGAATCAGTTTTCTTGTACTTAAGTCGGCATTGTGCCTTTTGTATTTAATTCCGATGCAATTTCTGTGCTTCATCGTCAATAAGAAGGTCAGAGGGATACAGTAAACCTGAAGTGAAGCATCGGAATCTATCACTAGTGTCACATCAATGGTTCAAACATAGACAGAAAGAAGAGTCAGTTTTCTTGTACATAAGCAGGCATTGTGACTTTTGTATTTAATTCGGATGCAATTTCTGTGTTTCATCGTCAATAAGAAGGTCGGAGGGATACAGGAAACCTGAAGTGAAGCATCGGAATCTATAACTAGTGTCACATGAATGGTTCAAAAAATAGACAGTAAGAAGTGTCAGTTTTCTTGTACTTAAGTCGGCATTGTGCCTTTTGTATTTAATTCCGATGCAATTTCTGTGTTTCATCGTCATTAAGAAGGTCAGAGGGATACAGTAAACGTGAAGTGAAGCATCGGAATCTATAACTAGTGTCACAGGAATGGTTCAAAACTTAGACAGTAAGTAGAGTCAGTATTCTTGTACTTAAGTTGACATTGTGCCTATTGTATTTAATTCCAATGCAATTTCAGTGTTTCATCAACAATAAAAAGGTCAGAGGGATACAGCAAACCTGAAGTGAAGCATCGGAATCTATAACTAGTGTCACAGGAATGGTTCAAAACTTAGACAGTAAGAAGAGTCAGTTTTCTTGTACTTAAGTCGGCATTGTGCCTTTTGTATTTAATTCCAATGCAATTTCTGTGTATCATCGTCAATAAGAAGGTCAGAGGGATACAGTAAACCTGAAGTGAAACATCGGAATCTATAACTACTGTCACAGGAATGGTTCAAAACATAGACAGTAAAAAGAGTCAGTTTTCTTATACTTAAGTATTCGTAGTGCTTTTGTATTTAATTCCGATGCAAGTTCTGTGTTTCATCGTCAATAAGAAGGTCAGAGGGATACAGTAAACCTGAAGTGAAGCATCTGAATCTATAACTAGTGTCACAGGAATGGTTTAAACATAGACATTAAGAGGAGTCAGTTTTCTTGTACTTAAGTCGGCATTGTGCCTTTTGTATTTGATTCCAATGCAATTTCAGTGTTTCATCGTCAATAAGAAGGTCAGAGGGATATAGTGAACCTGAAGTGAAGCATCGGAATCTATAACTAGTGTCACAGGAACGGTTCAAAACATAGAGAGTAAGAAGAGTCAGTTTTCTTGTACTTAAGTCGGCATTGTGGCTTTTGTAGTTAATTCCGATGCAATTTCTGTGTTTGAATGTCAATAAGACGGTCAGAGGGATACAGTAAACCTGAAGTGAAGCATCGGAATCTATAACTAGTGTCACAGGAATGGTTCAAAGCATAGACAGTAAGAAGAGTCAGTATTCTTGTACTTAAGTCGGCATCGTGCCGTTTGTATTAAAATCCGATGCAATTTCTGTGTATCATCGTCAATAAGAAGGTCAGAGGGATACAGTAAACCTGAAGTGAAGCATCGGAATCTATAACTAGTGTCACAGGAATGGTTCAAAACATAGACAGTAAGAAGATTCAGTTTTCTTGTACTTAAGTCGGCATTGTGCCTTTTGTATTTAACTCCGATGCAATTTCTGTGTTTCATCGTCAATAAGAAGGTCAGAGGGATACAGTAAACCCGAAGTGAAGCATCGGAATCTATAACTAGTGTCACAGGAATGGTTCAAAACATAGACAGTATAAAGAGTCAGTTTTCCTGTACATAAGTCGGCATTGTGCCTTTTGTATTTAATTCCGATGCAATTTCTGCGTTTCATAGTCAATAAGAAGTCAGTGGGATACAGTAAACCTGAAGTGAAACATCGGAATCTATAAGTAGTGTCACAGGAATGGTTCAAAACATATACAGTAAGAAGAGTCAGTTTACTTGTACTTAAGTCGGCATTGTGCCTTTTGTATTTAATTCCGATGCAATTTCTGTGTTCCATCGTCAATAAGAAGGTCAGAGGGATACAGTAAGCCTGAAGTGAAGCATCGGAATCTATAAGTAGTGTCACAGGAATGGTTCAAAACATAGACAGTAAGAAGAGTCAGTTTTCTTGTACTTAAGTTGGCATTGTGCCCTTTGTATTTAATTCCGATTTAATTTCTGTGTTTCATCGTCATCAGGAAGGTCAGAGGGATACAGTAAACCTGAAGTGAAGCATCAGAATCTGTAACTAATGTCACAGGAATGGTTCAAAACATAGACAGTAAGAAGAGTCAGTTTTCCTGTACTTAAATCGGCATTGTGCCTATTGTATTTAATTCCCATGCAATTTCAGTGTTTCATCATCAATAAGAGGGTCAGAGGTATACAGTAAACATGAAGTGAAGCATCGGAATCTATAACTAGTGTCCCTGGAATGGTTCAAAACATAGACAGTAAAAAAAGTCAGTTTTCTTGTACTTAAGTATTCGTTGTGCCTTTTGTATTTAATTCCGATGCATGTTCTGTGTTTCATCGTCAATAAGAAGTCAGTGGGATACAGTAAACCTGAAGTGAAACATCGGAATCTATAAGTAGTGTCACAGGAATGGTTCAAAACATAAACAGTAAGAAGAGTCAGTTTACTTGTACTTAAGTCGGCATTGTGCCTTTTGTATATAATTCCGATGCAAGTTCTGTGTTTCATCGTCAATAAGAAGGTCAGAGGGATACAGTAAACCTGAAGTGAAGCATCGGAATCTATAACTAGTGTCACAGGAATGGTTTAAACATAGACATTAAGAGGAGTCAGTTTTCTTGTACTTAAGTCGGCATTGTGCCTTTTGTATTTGATTCCAATGCAATTTCAGTGTTTCATCGTCAATAAGAAGGTCAGAGGGATATAGTGAACCTGAAGTGAAGCATCGGAATCTATAACTAGTGTCACAGGAACGGTTCAAAACATTGAGAGTAAGAAGAGTCAGTTTTCTTGTACTTAAGTCGGCATTGTGGCTTTTGTAGTTAATTCCGATGCAATTTCTGTGTTTGAATGTCAATAAGACGGTCAGAGGGATACAGTTAACCTGAAGTGAAGCATCGGAATCTATAACTAGTGTCACAGGAATGGTTCAAAGCATAGACAGTAAGAAGAGTCAGTATTCTTGTACTTAAGTCGGCATCGTGCCTTTTGTATTAAAATCCGATGCAATTTCTGTGTATCATCGTCAATAAGAAGGTCAGAGGGATACAGTAAACCTGAAGTGAAGCATCGGAATCTATAACTAGTGTCACAGGAATAGTTCAAAACATAGACAGTAAGAAGAGTCAGTTTTCTTGTACTTAAGTCGGCATTGTGCCTTTTGTATTTAACTCCGATGCAATTTCTGTGTTTCATCGTCAATAAGAAGGTCAGAGGGATACAGTAAACCCGAAGTGAAGCATCGGAATCTATAACTAGTGTCACAGGAATGGTTCAAAACATAGACAGTAAAAAAAGTCAGTTTTCTTGTACTTAAGTATTCGTTGTGCCTTTTGTATTTAATTCCGATGCAAGTTCTGTGTTTCATCGTCAATAAGAAGTCAGTGGGATACAGTAAACCTGAAGTGAAACATCGGAATCTATAAGTAGTGTCACAGGAATGGTTCAAAACATAAACAGTAAGAAGAGTCAGTTTACTTGTACTTAAGTCGGCATTGTGCCTTTTGTATATAATTCCGATTCAAGTTCTGTGTTTCATCGTCAATAAGAAGGTCGGAGGGATACAGTAAACCTGAAGTGAAGCATCGGAATCTATAACTAGTGTCACATCAATGGTTCAAACATAGACAGAAAGAAGAGTCAGTTTTTTTGTACATAAGCCGGCATTGTGACTTTTGTATTTAATTCGGATGCAATTTCTGTGTTTCATCGTCAATAAGAAGGTCGGAGGGATACAGGAAACCTGAAGTGAAGCATCGAAATCTATAACTAGTGTCACATGAATGGTTCAAAACATAGACAGTAAGAAGTGTCAGTTTTCTTGTACTTAAGTCGGCATTTTGCCTTTTGTATTTAATTCCGATGCAATTTCTGTGTTTCATCGTCATTAAGAAGGTCAGAGGGATACAGTAAACGTGAAGTGAAGCATCGGAATCTATAACTAGTGTCACAGGAATGGTTCAAAACTTAGACTGTAAGTAGAGTCAGTATTCTTGTACTTAAGTTGATATTGTGCCTTTTGTATTTAATTCCAATGCAATTTCAGTGTTTCATCAACAATAAAAAGGTCAGATGGATACAGCAAACCTGAAGTGAAGCATCGGAATCTATAACTAGTGTCACAGGAATGGTTCAAAACTTAGACAGTAAGAAGAGTCAGTTTTCTTGTACTTAAGTCGGCATTGTGCCTTTTGCATTTAATTCCAATGCAATTTCTGTGTATCATCGTCAATAAGAAGGTCAGAGGGATACAGTAAACCTGAAGTGAAGCATCGGAATCTATAACTAGTGTCACAGGAATGGTTCAAATCATAGACAGTAAGAGGAGTCTGTTTTCTTGCACTTAAGTCGGCATTGTGCCTTTCGTATTTATTTCTGGTGCAATTTCTGTGTTTCATCGTCAATAAGAAGGTCAGAGGGATACAGTAAACCTGAAGTGAAGCATCGGAATGTATAACTAGTGTCACAGGAATGGTTCAAAACATAGACAGTAAAAAGAGTCAGTTTTCTTGTACTTAAGTATTCGTTGTGCCTTTTGTATTTAATTCCGATGCAAGTTCTGTGTTTCATCGTCAATAAGAAGGTCAGAGGGATACAGTAAACCTGAAGTGAAGCATCGGAATCTATGACTAGTGTCACAGGAATGGTTTAAACATAGACATTAAGAGGAGTCAGTTTTCTTGTACTTAAGTCGGCATTGTGCCTTTTGTATTTGATTCCGATGCAATTTCAGTGTTTCATCGTCAACAAGAAGGTCAGAGGGATATAGTGAACCTGAAGTGAAGCATCGGAATCTATAACTAGTGTCACAGGAATGGTTCAAAACATAGAGAGTAAGAAGAGTCAGTTTTCTTGTACTTAAGTCGGCATTGTGCCTTTTGTAGTTAATTCCGATGCAATTTCTGTGTTTCAATGTCAATAAGAAGGTCAGAGGGGTACAGTAAACCTGAAGTGAAGCATCGGAATCTATAACTAGTGTCACAGGAATGGTTCAAAGCATAGACAGTAAGAAGAGTCAGTATTCTTGTACTTAAGTCGGCATCGTGCCTTTTGTATTAAAATCCGATGCAATTTCTGTGTATCATCGTCAATAAGAACGTCAGAGGGATACAGTAAACCTGAAGTGAAGCATCGGAATCAATAACTAGTGTCACAGGAATGGTTCAAAACATAGACAGTAGGAAGAGTCAGTTTTCTTGTACTTAAGTCGGCATTGTGCCTTTTGTATTTAATTCCGATGCAATATCCGTGTTTCATCTTCAACAAGAAGGTCAGAGGGATACAGTAAACCTGAAGTGAAGCATCGGAATCTATAACTAGTGTCACAGGAATGGTTCAAAACATAGACAGTAAGAAGAATCAGTTTTCTTGTACTTAAGTCGGCATTGTTCCTTTTCTATTCAATTCTGATGCAATATCTATGTTTCATCGTCAATAAGAGGGTCAGAGGGATACAGTAAACCTGAAGTGAAGCATCGGAATCTATAACTAGTGTCACAGGCATGGTTCAAAACATAGACAGTAAGAAGAGTCAGTTTTCTTGTACTGAAGTCGGCATTGTGCCTTTTGTATTTAATTCCGATGCAATTTCTGTGTTTCATCGTCAATAAGAACGTCAGAGGGATACAGTAAAGCTGTCGTGAAGTTTCGGAATCTATAACTAGTGTCACAGGAATTGTTCAAAACTTAGACAGTATGAAGAATCAGTTTTCTTGTACTTAAGTCGGCATTGTGCCTTTTGTATTTAATTCCGATGCAATTTCTGTGCTTCATCGTCAATAAGAAGGTCAGAGGGACACAGTAAACCTGAAGTGAAGCATCGGAATCTATCACTAGTGTCACATCAATGGTTCAAACATAGACAGAAAGAAGAGTCAGTTTTCTTGTACGTAAGCCGGCATTGTGACTTTTGTATTTAATTCGGATGCAATTTCTGTGTTTCATCGTCAATAAGAAGGTCGGAGGGATACAGGAAACCTGAAGTGAAGCATCGGAATCTATAACTAGTGTCACATGAATGGTTCAAAAAATAGACAGTAAGAAGTGTCAGTTTTCTTGTACTTAAGTCGGCATTGTGCCTTTTGTATTTAATTCCGATGCAATTTCTGTGTTTCATCGTCATTAAGAAGGTCAGAGGGATACAGTAAACGTGAAGTGAAGCATCGGAATCTATAACTAGTGTCACAGGAATGGTTCAAAACTTAGACAGTAAGTAGAGTCAGTATTCTTGTACTTAAGTTGACATTGTGCCTATTGTATTTAATTCCAATGCAATTTCAGTGTTTCATCAACAATAAAAAGGTCAGAGGGATACAGCAAACCTGAAGTGAAGCATCGGAATCTATAACTAGTGTCACAGGAATGGTTCAAAACTTAGACAGTAAGAAGAGTCAGTTTTCTTGTACTTAAGTCGGCATTGTGCCTTTTGTATTTAATTCCAATGCAATTTCTGTGTATCATCGTCAATAAGAAGGTCAGAGGGATACAGTAAACCTGAAGTGAAACATCGGAATCTATAACTACTGTCACAGGAATGGTTCAAAACATAGACAGTAAAAAGAGTCAGTTTTCTTATACTTAAGTATTCGTAGTGCTTTTGTATTTAATTCCGATGCAAGTTCTGTGTTTCATCGTCAATAAGAAGGTCAGAGGGATACAGTAAACCTGAAGTGAAGCATCTGAATCTATAACTAGTGTCACAGGAATGGTTTAAACATAGACATTAAGAGGAGTCAGTTTTCTTGTACTTAAGTCGGCATTGTGCCTTTTGTATTTGATTCCAATGCAATTTCAGTGTTTCATCGTCAATAAGAAGGTCAGAGGGATATAGTGAACCTGAAGTGAAGCATCGGAATCTATAACTAGTGTCACAGGAACGGTTCAAAACATAGAGAGTAAGAAGAGTCAGTTTTCTTGTACTTAAGTCGGCATTGTGGCTTTTGTAGTTAATTCCGATGCAATTTCTGTGTTTGAATGTCAATAAGACGGTCAGAGGGATACAGTAAACCTGAAGTGAAGCATCGGAATCTATAACTAGTGTCACAGGAATGGTTCAAAGCATAGACAGTAAGAAGAGTCAGTATTCTTGTACTTAAGTCGGCATCGTGCCTTTTGTATTAAAATCCGATGCAATTTCTGTGTATCATCGTCAATAAGAAGGTCAGAGGGATACAGTAAACCTGAAGTGAAGCATCGGAATCTATAACTAGTGTCACAGGAATGGTTCAAAACATAGACAGTAAGAAGATTCAGTTTTCTTGTACTTAAGTCGGCATTGTGCCTTTTGTATTTAACTCCGATGCAATTTCTGTGTTTCATCGTCAATAAGAAGGTCAGAGGGATACAGTAAACCCGAAGTGAAGCATCGGAATCTATAACTAGTGTCACAGGAATGGTTCAAAACATAGACAGTATAAAGAGTCAGTTTTCCTGTACATAAGTCGGCATTGTGCCTTTTGTATTTAATTCCGATGCAATTTCTGCGTTTCATAGTCAATAAGAAGTCAGTGGGATACAGTAAACCTGAAGTGAAACATCGGAATCTATAAGTAGTGTCACAGGAATGGTTCAAAACATATACAGTAAGAAGAGTCAGTTTACTTGTACTTAAGTCGGCATTGTGCCTTTTGTATTTAATTCCGATGCAATTTCTGTGTTCCATCGTCAATAAGAAGGTCAGAGGGATACAGTAAACCTGAAGTGAAGCATCGGAATCTATAAGTAGTGTCACAGGAATGGTTCAAAACATAGACAGTAAGAAGAGTCAGTTTTCTTGTACTTAAGTTGGCATTGTGCCCTTTGTATTTAATTCCGATTTAATTTCTGTGTTTCATCGTCATCAGGAAGGTCAGAGGGATACAGTAAACCTGAAGTGAAGCATCAGAATCTGTAACTAATGTCACAGGAATGGTTCAAAACATAGACAGTAAGAAGAGTCAGTTTTCCTGTACTTAAATCGGCATTGTGCCTATTGTATTTAATTCCCATGCAATTTCAGTGTTTCATCATCAATAAGAGGGTCAGAGGTATACAGTAAACATGAAGTGAAGCATCGGAATCTATAACTAGTGTCCCTGGAATGGTTCAAAACATAGACAGTAAAAAAAGTCAGTTTTCTTGTACTTAAGTATTCGTTGTGCCTTTTGTATTTAATTCCGATGCATGTTCTGTGTTTCATCGTCAATTAGAAGTCAGTGGGATACAGTAAACCTGAAGTGAAACATCGGAATCTATAAGTAGTGTCACAGGAATGGTTCAAAACATAAACAGTAAGAAGAGTCAGTTTACTTGTACTTAAGTCGGCATTGTGCCTTTTGTATATAATTCCGATGCAAGTTCTGTGTTTCATCGTCAATAAGAAGGTCAGAGGGATACAGTAAACCTGAAGTGAAGCATCGGAATCTATAACTAGTGTCACAGGAATGGTTTAAACATAGACATTAAGAGGAGTCAGTTTTCTTGTACTTAAGTCGGCATTGTGCCTTTTGTATTTGATTCCAATGCAATTTCAGTGTTTCATCGTCAATAAGAAGGTCAGAGGGATATAGTGAACCTGAAGTGAAGCATCGGAATCTATAACTAGTGTCACAGGAACGGTTCAAAACATAGACAGTAAGAAGAGTCAGTTTTCTTGTACTTAAGTCGGCATTGTGGCTTTTGTAGTTAATTCCGATGCAATTTCTGTGTTTGAATGTCAATAAGACGGTCAGAGGGATACAGTTAACCTGAAGTGAAGCATCGGAATCTATAACTAGTGTCACAGGAATGGTTCAAAGCATAGACAGTAAGAAGAGTCAGTATTCTTGTACTTAAGTCGGCATCGTGCCTTTTGTATTAAAATCCGATGCAATTTCTGTGTATCATCGTCAATAAGAAGGTCAGAGGGATACAGTAAACCTGAAGTGAAGCATCGGAATCTATAACTAGTGTCACAGGAATAGTTCAAAACATAGACAGTAAGAAGAGTCAGTTTTCTTGTACTTAAGTCGGCATTGTGCCTTTTGTATTTAACTCCGATGCAATTTCTGTGTTTCATCGTCAATAAGAAGGTCAGAGGGATACAGTAAACCCGAAGTGAAGCATCGGAATCTATAACTAGTGTCACAGGAATGGTTCAAAACATAGACAGTAAAAAAAGTCAGTTTTCTTGTACTTAAGTATTCGTTGTGCCTTTTGTATTTAATTCCGATGCAAGTTCTGTGTTTCATCGTCAATAAGAAGTCAGTGGGATACAGTAAACCTGAAGTGAAACATCGGAATCTATAAGTAGTGTCACAGGAATGGTTCAAAACATAAACAGTAAGAAGAGTCAGTTTACTTATACTTAAGTCGGCATTGTGCCTTTTGTATATAATTCCGATGCAAGTTCTGTGTTTCATCGTCAATAAGGTCAGAGGGATACAGTAAACCTGAAGTGAAGCATCGGAATCTATAACTAGAGTCACAGGAATGGTTTAAACATAGACATTAAGAGGAGTCAGTTTTCTTGTACTTAAGTCGGCATTGTGCCTTTTGTATTTGATTCCGATGCAATTTCAGTGTTTCATCGTCAATAAGAAGGTCAGAGGGATATAGTGAACCTGAAGTGAAGCATCGGAATCTATAACTAGTGTCACAGGAATGGTTCAAAACATAGACAGTAAGAAGAATCAGTTTTCTTGTACTTAAGTCGGCATTGTTCCTTTTCTATTTAATTCCGATGCAATATCTATGTTTCATCGTCAATAAGAAGGTCAGAGGGATACAGTAAACCTGAAGTGAAGCATCGGAATCTATAACTAGTGTCACAGGCATGGTTCAAAACATAGACAGTAAGAAGAGTCAGTTTTCTTGTACTGAAGTCGGCATTGTGCCTTTTGTGTTTAATTCCGATGCAATTTCTGTGTTTCATCGTCAATAAGAACGTCAGAGGGATACAGTAAAGCTGACGTGAAGTTTCGGAATCTATAACTAGTGTCACAGGAATTGTTCAAAACTTAGACAGTATGAAGGATCAGTTTTCTTATACTTAAGTCGGCATTGTGCCTTTTGTATTTAATTCCGATGCAATTTCTGTGTTTCATCGTCAATAAGAAGGTCTAAGGGATACAGAAAACCTGAAGTGAAGCATCGGAATCTATAACTAGTGTCACATCAATGGTTCAAACATAGACAGAAAGAAGAGTCAGTTTTCTTGTACATAAGCCGGCATTGTGATTTTGTATTTAATTCGGATGCAATTTCTGTATTTCATCGTCAATAAGAAGGTCGGAGGGATACAGGGAACCTGAAGTGAAGCATCGGAATCTATAACTAGTGTCACATGAATGGTTCAAATCATAGACAGTAAGAAGTGTCAGTTTTCTTGTACTTAAGTCGGCATTGTGCCTTTTGTATTTAATTCCGATGCAATTTCTGTGTTTCATCGTCTTTAAGAAGGTCAGAGGGATACAGTAAACGTGAAGTGAAGCATCGGAATCTATAACTAGTGTCACAGGAATGGTTCAAATCATAGACAGTAAGAGGAGTCAGTTTTCTTGCACTTAAGTCGGCATTGTGCTTTTCGTATTTATTTCCGGTGCAATTTCTGTGTTTCATCGTCAATAAGAAGGTCAGAGGGATACAGTAAACCTGAAGTGAAGCATCGGAATGTATAACTAGTGTCACAGGAATGGTTCAAAACATAGGCAGTAAAAAGAGTCAGTTTTCTTGTACTTAAGTATCCGTTGTGCCTTTTGTATTTAATACCGATGCATGTTCTGTGTTTCATCGTCAATAAGAAGGTCAGAGGGAAACAGTAAACCTGAAGTGAAGCATCGGAATCTATAACTAGTGTCACAGGAATGGTTTAAACATAGACATTAAGAGGAGTCAATTTTCTTGTACTTAAGTCGGCATTGTGCCTTTTGTATTTGATTCCGATGCAATTTCACTGTTTCATCGTCAATAAGAAGGTCAGAGGGATATAGTGAACCTGAAGTGAAGCATCGGAATCTATAACTAGTGTCACAGGAATGGTTCAAAACATAGAGAGTAAGAAGCGCCAGTTTTCTTGTACTTAAGTCGGCATTGTGCCTTTTGTAGATAATTCCGATGCAATTTCTGTGTATCATCGTCAATAAGAAGGTCAGAGGGATACAGTAAACGTGAAGTGAAGCATCGGAATCTATAACTAGTGTCACAGGAATGGTTCAAAACATAGACAGTAGGAAGAGTCAGTTTTCTTGTACTTAAGTCGGCATTGTGCCTTTTGTATTTAATTCCGATGCAATTTCTGTGTTTCATCGTCAATAAGAAGGTCAGAGGGATACAGTAAACTGATGTGTAGCATCGGAATCTATAACTAGTGTCACAGGAAAGGTTCAAATCATAGACAGTAAGAAGAGTCAGTTTTCTTGCACTTAAGTCGGCATTGTGCTTTTCGTATTTATTTCCGGTGCAATTTCTGTATTTCATCATCAATAAGAAGATCAGAGGGATACAGTAAACATGAAGTGAAGCATCGGAATCTATATCTAGTGTCACAGGAATGGTTCAAAACATAGACGGTAAGAAGAGTCAGTTTTCTTGTACTTAAGTCGGCATTGTGCCTTTTGTATTTAATTCCGATGCAATTTCTGTGTTTCATCGTCAATAAGAAGGTCAGAGGGATACAGTAAACCTGAAGTGAAGCATCGGAATCTATAACTAGTGTCACAGGAATGGTTCAAAACATAGACAGTAAGAAGAGTCAGTTTTCTTGTACTTAAGTCGGCATTGTGCCTTTTGTATTTAACTCCGATGCAATTTCTGTGTTTCATCGTCATTAAGATGGTCAGAGGGATACAGTAAACCCGAAGTGAAGCATCGGAATCTATAACTAGTGTCACAGGAATGGTTCAAAACATAGACAGTTAAAAGAGTCAGTTTTCTTGTACTTAAGTCGGCATAGTGCCTTTTGTATTTAATTCCGATGCAATTTCTGCGTTTCATAGTCAATAAGAAGTCAGTGGGATACAGTAAACCTGAAGTGAAACATCGGAATCTATAAGTAGTGTCACAGGAATGGTTCAAAACATAGACAGTAAGAAGAGTCAGTTTTCTTGTACTGAAGTCGGCATTGTGCCTTTTGTATTTAATTCCGATGCAATATCTGTGTTTCATCGTCAATAAGAACGTCAGACGGATACAGTAAAGCTGACGTGAAGTTTCCGAATCTATAGCTAGTCTCACAGGAATTGTTCAAAATTTAGACAGTAAGAAGAATCAGTTTTCTTGTACTTAAGTCGGCATTGTGCCTTTTGTATTTAATTCCGATGCAATTTCTGTGTTTCATCGTCAATAAGAAGGTCAGAGGGATACAGTAAACCTGAAGTGAAGCATCGGAATCTGTAACTAGAGTCACAGGAATGGTTCAAAACATAGACAGTAAGAAGAGTCAGTTTTCTTGTACTCAAGTCGGCATTGTGCCTTTTGTATTTAATTCCGATGCAATTTCTGTGTTTCATCGTCAATAAGAACGTCAGAGGGATACAGTAAAGCTGACGTGAAGTTTCGGAATCTATAACTACTGTCACAGGAATTGTTCAAATCTTAGACAGTAAGAAGAATCAGTTTTCTTGTACTTAAGTCGGCATTGTGCCTTTTGTATTTAATTCCGATGCAATTTCTGTGTTTCATCATCAATAAGAAGGTCAGAGGGATACAGTAAACCTGAAGTGAAGCATCGGAATCTATAACTAGAGACACAGGAATGGTTCAAAACATAGACAGTAAGAAGAGTCAGTTTTCTTGTACTTCAGTCGGCATTGTGCCTTTTGTATTTACTTTCGATGCAATTTCTGTGTTTCATCGTCAATAAGAAGGTCAGAGGGATACAGTAAACGTGAAGTGAAGCATCGGAATCTATAACTAGTGTCACAGGAATGGTTCACATCATAGACAGTAAGAGGAGTCAGTTTTCTTGCACTTAAGTCGGCATTGTGTTTTCGTATTTATTTCCGGTGCAATTTCTGTGTTTCATCGTCAATAAGAAGGTCAGAGGGATACAGTAAACCTGAAGTGAAGCATCGGAATCTATAACTAGTGTCACAGGAATGGTTCAAAACTTAGACAGTAAGAAGAGTCAGTTTTCTTGTACTTAAGTCGGCATTGTGCCTTTTGTATTTAATTCCAATCCAATTTCTGTGAATCATCGTCAATAAGAAGGTCAGAGGGATACAGTAAACCTGAAGTGAAGCATCGGAATCTATAACTAGTGTCACAGGAATGGTTCAAAACATAGAAAGTAAAAAGAGTCTGTTTTCTTGTACTTAAGTATTCGTTGTGCCTTTTGTATTTAATTCCGAAGCAAGTTCTGTGTTTCATCGGCAATAAGAAGGTCAGAGGGATACAGTAAACCTGAAGTGAAGCATCGGAATCTATAACTAGTGTCACAGGAATGGTTTAAACATAGCCATTAAGAGGAGTCAGTTTTCTTGTACTTAAGGCGGCATAGTGCCTTTAGTATTTGATTCCGATGCAATTTCAGTGTTTCATCGTCAATAAGAAGGTCAGAGGGATATAGTGAACCTGAAGTGAAGCATCGGAATCTATAACTAGTGTCACAGGAATGGTTCAAAACATAGAGAGTAAGAAGAGTCAGTTTTCTTGTACTTAAGTCGGCATTGTGCCTTTTGTAGTTAATTCCGATGCAATTTCTGTGTTTCAATGTCAATAAGAAGGTCAGAGGGATACAGTAAACCTGAAGTGAAGCATCGGAATCTATAACTAGTGTCACAGGGATGGTTCAAAGCATAGACAGTAAGAAGAGTCAGTATTCTTGTACTTAAGTCGGCATCGTGCCTTTTGTATTTAAATCCGATGCAATTTCTGTTTATCATCGTCAATAAGAAGGTCAGAGGGATACAGTAAACCTGAAGTGAAGCATCGGAATCTATAACTAGTGTCACAGGAATGGTTCAAAACATAGACAGTAGGAAGAGTCAGTTTTCTTGTACTTAAGTCGGCATTGTGCCTTTCGTATTTAATTCCGATGCAATTTCTGTGTTTCATCGTCAATAAGAAGGTCAGAGGGATACAGTAAACTGATGTGTAGCATCGGAATCTATAACTAGTGTCACAGGAAAGGTTCAAATCATAGACAGTAAGAAGAGTCAGTTTTCTTGCACTTAAGTCGGCATTGTGCTTTTCGTATTTATTTCCGGTGCAATTTCTGTATTTCATCGTCAATAAGAAGATCAGAGGGATACAGTAAACATGAAGTGAAGCATCGGAATCTATATCTAGTGTCACAGGAATGGTTCAAAACATAGACGGTAAGAAGAGTCAGTTTTCTTGTACTTAAGTCGGCATTGTGCCTTTTGTATTTAATTCCGATGCAATTTCTGTGTTTCATCGTCAATAAGAAGGTCAGAGGGATACAGTAAACCTGAAGTGAAGCATCGGAATCTATAACTAGTGTCACAGGAATGGTTCAAAACATAGACAGTAGGAAGAGTCAGTTTTCTTGTACTTAAGTCGGCATTGTGCCTTTTGTATTTAACTCCGATGCAATTTCTGTGTTTCATCGTCATTAAGATGGTCAGAGGGATACAGTAAACCCGAAGTGAAGCATCGGAATCTATAACTAGTGTCACAGGAATGGTTCAAAACATAGACAGTAAACAGAGTCAGTTTTCTTGTACTTAAGTCGGCATAGTGCCTTTTGTATTTAATTCCGATGCAATTTCTGCGTTTCATAGTCAATAAGAAGTCAGTGGGATACAGTAAACCTGAAGTGAAACATCGGAATCTATAAGTAGTGTCACAGGAATGGTTCAAAACATAGACAGTAAGAAGAGTCAGTTTTCTTGTACTGAAGTCGGCATTGTGCCTTTTGTATTTAATTCCGATGCAATATCTGTGTTTCATCGTCAGTAAGAACGTCAGACGGATACAGTAAAGCTGACGTGAAGTTTCCGAATCTATAGCTAGTCTCACAGGAATTGTTCAAAATTTAGACAGTAAGAAGAATCAGTTTTCTTGTACTTAAGTCGGCATTGTGCCTTTTGTATTTAATTCCGATGCAATTTCTGTGTTTCATCGTCAATAAGAAGGTCAGAGGGATACAGTAAACCTGAAGTGAAGCATCGGAATCTGTAACTAGAGTCACAGGAATGGTTCAAAACATAGACAGTAAGAAGAGTCAGTTTTCTTGTACTCAAGTCGGCATTGTGCCTTTTGTATTTAATTCCGATGCAATTTCTGTGTTTCATCGTCAATAAGAACGTCAGAGGGATACAGTAAAGCTGACGTGAAGTTTCGGAATCTATAACTACTGTCACAGGAATTGTTCAAATCTTAGACAGTAAGAAGAATCAGTTTTCTTGTACTTAAGTCGGCATTGTGCCTTTTGTAGTTAATTCCGATGCAATTTCTGTGTTTCAATGTCAATAAGAAGGTCAGAGGGATACAGTAAACCTGAAGTGAAGCATCGGAATCTATAACTAGTGTCACAGGGATGGTTCAAAGCATAGACAGTAAGAAGAGTCAGTATTCTTGTACTTAAGTCGGCATCGTGCCTTTTGTATTTAAATCCGATGCAATTTCTGTGTATCATCGTCAATAAGAAGGTCAGAGGGATACAGTAAACCTGAAGTGAAGCATCGGAATCTATAACTAGTGTCACAGGAATGGTTCAAAACATAGACAGTAGGAAGAGTCAGTTTTCTTGTACTTAAGTCGGCATTGTGCCTTTCGTATTTAATTCCGATGCAATTTCTGTGTTTCATCGTCAATAAGAAGGTCAGAGGGATACAGTAAACTGATGTGTAGCATCGGAATCTATAACTAGTGTCACAGGAAAGGTTCAAATCATAGACAGTAAGAAGAGTCAGTTTTCTTGCACTTAAGTCGGCATTGTGCTTTTCGTATTTATTTCCGGTGCAATTTCTGTATTTCATCGTCAATAAGAAGATCAGAGGGATACAGTAAACATGAAGTGAAGCATCGGAATCTATATCTAGTGTCACAGGAATGGTTCAAAACATAGACGGTAAGAAGAGTCAGTTTTCTTGTACTTAAGTCGGCATTGTGCCTTTTGTATTTAATTCCGATGCAATTTCTGTGTTTCATCGTCAATAAGAAGGTCAGAGGGATACAGTAAACCTGAAGTGAAGCATCGGAATCTATAACTAGTGTCACAGGAATGGTTCAAAACATAGACAGTAGGAAGAGTCAGTTTTCTTGTACTTAAGTCGGCATTGTGCCTTTTGTATTTAACTCCGATGCAATTTCTGTGTTTCATCGTCATTAAGATGGTCAGAGGGATACAGTAAACCCGAAGTGAGGCATCGGAATCTATAACTAGTGTCACAGGAATGGTTCAAAACATAGACAGTAAACAGAGTCAGTTTTCTTGTACTTAAGTCGGCATAGTGCCTTTTGTATTTAATTCCGATGCAATTTCAGCGTTTCATAGTCAATAAGAAGTCAGTGGGATACAGTAAACCTGAAGTGAAACATCGGAATCTATAAGTAGTGTCACAGGAATGGTTCAAAACATAGACAGTAAGAAGAGTCAGTTTTCTTGTACTGAAGTCGGCATTGTGCCTTTTGTATTTAATTCCGATGCAATATCTGTGTTTCATCGTCAGTAAGAACGTCAGACGGATACAGTAAAGCTGACGTGAAGTTTCCGAATCTATAGCTAGTCTCACAGGAATTGTTCAAAATTTAGACAGTAAGAAGAATCAGTTTTCTTGTACTTAAGTCGGCATTGTGCCTTTTGTATTTAATTCCGATGCAATTTCTGTGTTTCATCGTCAATAAGAAGGTCAGAGGGATACAGTAAACCTGAAGTGAAGCATCGGAATCTGTAACTAGAGTCACAGGAATGGTTCAAAACATAGACAGTAAGAAGAGTCAGTTTTCTTGTACTCAAGTCGGCATTGTGCCTTTTGTATTTAATTCCGATGCAATTTCTGTGTTTCATCGTCAATAAGAACGTCAGAGGGATACAGTAAAGCTGACGTGAAGTTTCGGAATCTATAACTACTGTCACAGGAATTGTTCAAATCTTAGACAGTAAGAAGAATCAGTTTTCTTGTACTTAAGTCGGCATTGTGCCTTTTGTATTTAATTCCGATGCAATTTCTGTGTTTCATCATCAATAAGAAGGTCAGAGGGATACAGTAAACCTGAAGTGAAGCATCGGAATCTATAACTAGAGACACAGGAATGGTTCAAAACATAGACAGTAAGAAGAGTCAGTTTTCTTGTACTTCAGTCGGCATTGTGCCTTTTGTATTTACTTTCGATGCAATTTCTGTGTTTCATCGTCAATAAGAAGGTCAGAGGGATACAGTAAACGTGAAGTGAAGCATCGGAATCTATAACTAGTGTCACAGGAATGGTTCAAATCATAGACAGTAAGAGGAGTCAGTTTTCTTGCACTTAAGTCGGCATTGTGTTTTCGTATTTATTTCCGGTGCAATTTCTGTGTTTCATCGTCAATAAGAAGGTCAGAGGGATACAGTAAACCTGAAGTGAAGCATCGGAATCTATAACTAGTGTCACAGGAATGGTTCAAAACTTAGACAGTAAGAAGAGTCAGTTTTCTTGTACTTAAGTCGGCATTGTGCCTTTTGTATTTAATTCCAATCCAATTTCTGTGAATCATCGTCAATAAGAAGGTCAGAGGGATACAGTAAACCTGAAGTGAAGCATCGGAATCTATAACTAGTGTCACAGGAATGGTTCAAAACATAGAAAGTAAAAAGAGTCTGTTTTCTTGTACTTAAGTATTCGTTGTGCCTTTTGTATTTAATTCCGATGCAAGTTCTGTGTTTCATCGTCAATAAGAAGGTCAGAGGGATATAGTGAACCTGAAGTGAAGCATCGGAATCTATAACTAGTGTCACAGGAATGGTTCAAAACATAGAGAGTAAGAAGAGTCAGTTTTCTTGTACTTAAGTCAGCATTGTGCCTTTTGTAGTTAATTCCGTTGCAATTTCTGTGTTTCAATGTCAATAAGAAGGTCAGAGGGATACAGTAAACCTGAAGTGAAGCATCGGAATCTATAACTAGTGTCACAGGGATGGTTCAAAGCATAGACAGTAAGAAGAGTCAGTATTCTTGTACTTAAGTCGGCATCGTGCCTTTTGTATTTAAATCCGATGCAATTTCTGTGTATCATCGTCAATAAGAAGGTCAGAGGGATACAGTAAACCTGAAGTGAAGCATCGGAATCTATAACTAGTGTCACAGGAATGGTTCAAAACATAGACAGTAGGAAGAGTCAGTTTTCTTGTACTTAAGTCGGCATTGTGCCTTTTGTATTTAACTCCGATGCACTCTCTGTGTTTCATCGTCAATAAGAAGGTCAGAGGGATACAGTAAACCTGAAGTGAAGCATCGGAATCTATAAGTAGTGTCACAGGAATGGTTCAAATCATAGACAGTAAGAAGAGTCAGTTTTCTTGTACTTAAGTTGGCATTGTGCCCTTTGTATTTAATTCCGATGCAATTTCTGTGTTTCATCGTCAACAAGAAGGTCAGAGGGATACAGTTAACCTGAAGTGAAGCATCAGAATCTGTAACTAATGTCACAGGAATGGTTCAAAACATAGACAGTGAGAAGAGTCAGTTTTTTTGTACTTAAATCGGCATTGTGCCTTTTGTATTTAATTCCCATGCAATTTCAGTGTTTCATCGTCAATAAGGGGGTCAGAGGGATACAGTAAAGCTGACGTGAAGTTTCGGAATCTATAACTAGTCTCACAGGAATTGTTAAAACTTAGACAGTAAGAAGAATCAGTTTTCTTGTACTTAAGTCGGCATTGTGCCTTTTGTATTTAATTCCGATGCAATTTCTGTGTTTCATCGTCAATAAGAAGGTCAGAGGGATACAGTAAACCTGAAGTGAAGCATCGGAATCTTTAACTAGAGACACAGGAATGGTTCAAAACATAGACAGTAAGAAGAGTCAGTTTTCTTGTACTTAAGTCGGCATTGTGCCTTTTGTATTTAATTCCGATGCAATATCCGTGTTTCATCCTCAATAAGAAGGTCAGAGGGATACAGTAAACTTGAAGTGAAGCATCGGAATCTATAACTAGTGTCACAGGAATGGTTCAAACCATAGACAGTAAGAAGAATCAGTTTTCTTGTACTTAAGTCGGCATTGTTCCTTTTCTATTTAATTCCGATGCAATATCTATGTTTCATCGTCAATAAGGTGGTCAGAGGGATACAGGGAACCTGAAGTGAAGCGTCGGAATCTATAACTAGTGTCACAGTAATGGTTCAAAACATAGACAGTAAAAAGAGTCAGTTTTCTTGTACTTAAGTATTCGTCGTGCCTTTTGTATTTAATTCCGATGCAAGTTCTGTGTTTCATCGTCAATAAGAAGGTCAGAGGGATACAGTAAACCTGAAGTGAAGCATCGGAATCTATAACTAGAGTCACAGGAATGGTTCAAATCATAGACAGTAAGAAGAGTCAGTTTTCTTGTACTTAAGTCGGCATTGTTCCTTTTCTATTTAATTCCGATGCAATATCTATGTTTCATCGTCAATAAGAAGGTCAGAGGGATACAGTGAACCTGAAGTGAAGCGTCGGAATCTATAACTAGTGTCACAGGAATGGTTCAAAACATAGAGAGTAAGAAGAGTCAGTTTTCTTGTACTTAAGTCGGCATTGTGCCTTTTGTAGTTAATTCCGATGCAATTTCTGTGTTTCAATGTCAATAAGAAGGTCAGAGGGATACTGTAAACCTGAAGTGAAGCATCGGAATCTATAACTAGTGTCACAGGAATGGTTCAAAGCATAGACAGTAAGAAGAGTCAGTATTCTTGTACTTAAGTCGGCATCGTGCCTTTTGTATTTAAATCCGATGCAATTTCTGTGTATCATCGTCAATTAGAAGGTCAGAGGGATACAGTAAAAATGAAGTGAAGCATCGGAATCTATAACTAGTGTCACAGGAATGGTTCAAAACATAGACAGTAGGAAGAGTCAGTTTTCTTGTACTTAAGTCGGCATTGTGCCTTTTGTATTTAATTCCGATGCAATTTCTGTGTTTCATCGTCAAGAAGAACGTCAGAGGGATACAGTAAAGCTGACGTGAAGTTTCGGAATCTATAACTACTGTCACAGGAATTGTTCAAATCTTAGACAGTAAGAAGAATCAGTTTTCTTGTACTTAAGTCGGCATTGTGCCTTTTGTATTTAATTCCGATGCAATTTCTGTGTTTCATCGTCAATAAGAAGGTCAGAGGGATACAGTAAACGTGAAGTGAAGCATCGGAATCTATAACTAGTGTCACAGGAATGGTTCAAATCATAGACAGTAAGAGGAGTCAGTTTTCTTGCACTTAAGTCGGCATTGTGTTTTCGTATTTATTTCCGGTGCAATTTCTGTGTTTCATCGTCAATAAGAAGGTCAGAGGGATACAGTAAACCTGAAGTGAAGCATCGGAATCTATAACTAGTGTCACAGGAATGGTTCAAAACTTAGACAGTAAGAAGAGTCAGTTTTCTTGTACTTAAGTCGGCATTGTGCCTTTTGTATTTAATTCCAATCCAATTTCTGTGAATCATCGTCAATAAGAAGGTCAGAGGGATACAGTAAACCTGAAGTGAAGCATCGGAATCTATAACTAGTGTCACAGGAATGGTTCAAAACATAGAAAGTAAAAAGAGTCTGTTTTCTTGTACTTAAGTATTCGTTGTGCCTTTTGTATTTAATTCCGATGCAAGTTCTGTGTTTCATCGGCAATAAGAAGGTCAGAGGGATACAGTAAACCTGAAGTGAAGCATCGGAATCTATAACTAGTGTCACAGGAATGGTTTAAACATAGACATTAAGAGGAGTCAGTTTTCTTGTACTTAAGGCGGCATAGTGCCTTTAGTATTTGATTCCGATGCAATTTCAGTGTTTCATCGTCAATAAGAAGGTCAGAGGGATATAGTGAACCTGAAGTGAAGCATCGGAATCTATAACTAGTGTCACAGGAATGGTTCAAAACATAGAGAGTAAGAAGAGTCAGTTTTCTTGTACTTAAGTCGGCATTGTGCCTTTTGTAGTTAATTCCGTTGCAATTTCTGTGTTTCAATGTCAATAAGAAGGTCAGAGGGATACAGTAAACCTGAAGTGAAGCATCGGAATCTATAACTAGTGTCACAGGGATGGTTCAAAGCATAGACAGTAAGAAGAGTCAGTATTCTTGTACTTAAGTCGGCATCGTGCTTTTTGTATTTAAATCCGATGCAATTTCTGTGTATCATCGTCAATAAGAAGGTCAGAGGGATACAGTAAACATGAAGTGAAGCATCGGAATCTATAACTAGTGTCACAGGAATGGTTCAAAACATAGACAGTAGGAAGAGTCAGTTTTCTTGTACTTAAGTCGGCATTGTGCCTTTTGTATTTAACTCCGATGCACTCTCTGTGTTTCATCGTCAATAAGAAGGTCAGAGGGATACAGTAAACCTGAAGTGAAGCATCGGAATCTATAAGTAGTGTCACAGGAATGGTTCAAATCATAGACAGTAAGAAGAGTCAGTTTTCTTGTACTTAAGTTGGCATTGTGCCCTTTGTATTTAATTCCGATGCAATTTCTGTGTTTCATCGTCAACAAGAAGGTCAGAGGGATACAGTAAACCTGAAGTGAAGCATCAGAATCTGTAACTAATGTCACAGGAATGGTTCAAAACATAGACAGTGAGAAGAGTCAGTTTTTTTGTACTTAAATCGGCATTGTGCCTTTTGTATTTAATTCCCATGCAATTTCAGTGTTTCATCGTCAATAAGGGGGTCAGAGGGATACAGTAAAGCTGACGTGAAGTTTCGGAATCTATAACTAGTCTCACAGGAATTGTTAAAACTTAGACAGTAAGAAGAATCAGTTTTCTTGTACTTAAGTCGGCATTGTGCCTTTTGTATTTAATTCCGATGCAATTTCTGTGTTTCATCGTCAATAAGAAGGTCAGAGGGATACAGTAAACCTGAAGTGAAGCATCGGAATCTATAACTAGAGACACAGGAATGGTTCAAAACATAGACAGTAAGAAGAGTCAGTTTTCTTGTACTTAAGTCGGCATTGTGCCTTTTGTATTTAATTCCGATGCAATATCCGTGTTTCATCCTCAATAAGAAGGTCAGAGGGATACAGTAAACTTGAAGTGAAGCATCGGAATCTATAACTAGTGTCACAGGAATGGTTCAAACCATAGACAGTAAGAAGAATCAGTTTTCTTGTACTTAAGTCGGCATTGTTCCTTTTCTATTTAATTCCGATGCAATATCTATGTTTCATCGTCAATAAGGTGGTCAGAGGGATACAGTGAACCTGAAGTGAAGCGTCGGAATCTATAACTAGTGTCACAGGAATGGTTCAAAACATAGACAGTAAAAAGAGTCAGTTTTCTTGTACTTAAGTATTCGTTGTGCCTTTTGTATTTAATTCCGATGCAAGTTCTGTGTTTCATCGTCAATAAGAAGGTCAGAGGGATACAGTAAACCTGAAGTGAAGCATCGGAATCTATAACTAGAGTCACAGGAATGGTTCAAAACATAGACAGTAAGAAGAGTCAGTTTTCTTGTACTTAAGTCGGCATTGTTCCTTTTCTATTTAATTCCGATGCAATATCTATGTTTCATCGTCAATAAGAAGGTCAGAGGGATACAGTGAACCTGAAGTGAAGCGTCGGAATCTATAACTAGTGTCACAGGAATGGTTCAAAACATAGAGAGTAAGAAGAGTCAGTTTTCTTGTACTTAAGTCGGCATTGTGCCTTTTGTAGTTAATTCCGATGCAATTTCTGTGTTTCAATGTCAATAAGAAGGTCAGAGGGATACAGTAAACCTGAAGTGAAGCATCGGAATCTATAACTAGTGTCACAGGAATGGTTCAAAGCATAGACAGTAAGAAGAGTCAGTATTCTTGTACTTAAGTCGGCATCGTGCCTTTTGTATTTAAATCCGATGCAATTTCTGTGTATCATCGTCAATTAGAAGGTCAGAGGGATACAGTAAAAATGAAGTGAAGCATCGGAATCTATAACTAG
This sequence comes from Schistocerca serialis cubense, assembly GCF_023864345.2. Classification (NCBI taxonomy): domain Eukaryota; kingdom Metazoa; phylum Arthropoda; class Insecta; order Orthoptera; family Acrididae; genus Schistocerca; species Schistocerca serialis. The sequence continues at coordinate 776,017 of NC_064639.1, read as the reverse complement.
TGTCACAGGAATGGTTCAAAACATAGACAGTAGGAAGAGTCAGTTTTCTTGTACTTAAGTCGGCATTGTGCCTTTTGTATTTAATTCCGATGCAATTTCTGTGTTTCATCGTCAATAAGAAGGTCAGAGCGATACAGTAAACCTGAAGTGAAGCATCGGAATCTATAACTAGTGTCACAGGAATGGTTCAAATCATAGACAGTAAGAAGAGTCAGTTTTCTTGCACTTAAGTCGGCATTGTGCTTTTCGTATTTATTTCCGGTGCAATTTCTGTGTTTCATCGTCAATAAGAAGGTCAGAGGGATACAGTTAAAATGAAGTGAAGCATCGGAATCTATATCTAGTGTCACAGGAATGGTTCAAAACATAGACGGTAAGAAGAGTCAGTATTCTTGTACTTAAGTCGGCATTGTGCCTTTTGTATTTAATTCCGATGCATTTTCTGTGTTTCATCGTCAATAAGAAGGTCAGAGGGATACAGTAAACCTGAAGTGAAGCATCGGAATCTATAACTAGTGTCACAGGAATGGTTCAAAGCATAGACAGTAAGAAGAGTCAGTTTTCTTGTACTTAAGTCGGCATTGTGCCTTTTGTATTTAACTCCGATGCAATTTCTGTGTTTCATCGTCAATAAGAAGGTCAGAGGGATACAGTAAACCCGAAGTGAAGCATCGGAATCTATAACTAGTGTCACAGGAATGGTTCAAAACATAGACATTATATAGAGTAAGTTTTCTTGTACTTAAGTCGGCATTGTGCCTTTTGTATTTAATTCCGATGCAATTTCTGCGTTTCATAGGCAATAAGAAGTCAGTGGGATACAGTAACCTGAAGTGAAACATCGGAATCTATAAGTAGTGTCACAGGAATGGTTCAAAACATAAACAGTAAGAAGAGTCAGTTTACTTGTACTTAAGTCAGCATTGTGCCTTTTGTATTTAATTCCGATGCAATTTCTATGTTTCATCGTCAATAAGAAGGTCAGAGGGATACAGTAAACGTGAAGTGAAGCATCGGAATCTATAACTAGTGTCACAGGAATGGTTCAAAACTTAGACAGTAAGTAGAGTCAGTATTCTTGTACTTAAGTTGACATTGTGCCTTTTGTATTTAATTCCAATGCAATTTCAGTGTTTCATCAACAATAAAAAGGTCAGAGGGATACAGCAAACCTGAAGTGAAGCATCGGAATCTATAACTAGTGTCACAGGAATGGTTCAAAACTTAGACAGTAAGAAGAGTCAGTTTTCTTGTACCTAAGTCGGCATTGTGCCTTTTGTATTTAATTCCAATGCAATTTCTGTGTATCATCGTCAATAAGAAGGTCAGAGGGATACAGTAAAAATGAAGTGAAGCATCGGAATCTATAACTAGTGTCACAGGAATGGTTCAAAACATAGACAGTAGGAAGAGTCAGTTTTCTTGTACTTAAGTCGGCATTGTGCCTTTTGTATTTAATTCCGATGCAATTTCTGTGTTTCATCGTCAAGAAGAACGTCAGAGGGATACAGTAAAGCTGACGTGAAGTTTCGGAATCTATAACTACTGTCACAGGAATTGTTCAAATCTTAGACAGTAAGAAGAATCAGTTTTCTTGTACTTAAGTCGGCATTGTGCCTTTTGTATTTAATTCCGATGCAATTTCTGTGTTTCATCGTCAATAAGAAGGTCAGAGGGATACAGTAAACGTGAAGTGAAGCATCGGAATCTATAACTAGTGTCACAGGAATGGTTCAAATCATAGACAGTAAGAGGAGTCAGTTTTCTTGCACTTAAGTCGGCATTGTGTTTTCGTATTTATTTCCGGTGCAATTTCTGTGTTTCATCGTCAATAAGAAGGTCAGAGGGATACAGTAAACCTGAAGTGAAGCATCGGAATCTATAACTAGTGTCACAGGAATGGTTCAAAACTTAGACAGTAAGAAGAGTCAGTTTTCTTGTACTTAAGTCGGCATTGTGCCTTTTGTATTTAATTCCAATCCAATTTCTGTGAATCATCGTCAATAAGAAGGTCAGAGGGATACAGTAAACCTGAAGTGAAGCATCGGAATCTATAACTAGTGTCACAGGAATGGTTCAAAACATAGAAAGTAAAAAGAGTCTGTTTTCTTGTACTTAAGTATTCGTTGTGCCTTTTGTATTTAATTCCGATGCAAGTTCTGTGTTTCATCGGCAATAAGAAGGTCAGAGGGATACAGTAAACCTGAAGTGAAGCATCGGAATCTATAACTAGTGTCACAGGAATGGTTTAAACATAGACATTAAGAGGAGTCAGTTTTCTTGTACTTAAGGCGGCATAGTGCCTTTAGTATTTGATTCCGATGCAATTTCAGTGTTTCATCGTCAATAAGAAGGTCAGAGGGATATAGTGAACCTGAAGTGAAGCATCGGAATCTATAACTAGTGTCACAGGAATGGTTCAAAACATAGAGAGTAAGAAGAGTCAGTTTTCTTGTACTTAAGTCGGCATTGTGCCTTTTGTAGTTAATTCCGTTGCAATTTCTGTGTTTCAATGTCAATAAGAAGGTCAGAGGGATACAGTAAACCTGAAGTGAAGCATCGGAATCTATAACTAGTGTCACAGGGATGGTTCAAAGCATAGACAGTAAGAAGAGTCAGTATTCTTGTACTTAAGTCGGCATCGTGCTTTTTGTATTTAAATCCGATGCAATTTCTGTGTATCATCGTCAATAAGAAGGTCAGAGGGATACAGTAAACATGAAGTGAAGCATCGGAATCTATAACTAGTGTCACAGGAATGGTTCAAAACATAGACAGTAGGAAGAGTCAGTTTTCTTGTACTTAAGTCGGCATTGTGCCTTTTGTATTTAACTCCGATGCACTCTCTGTGTTTCATCGTCAATAAGAAGGTCAGAGGGATACAGTAAACCTGAAGTGAAGCATCGGAATCTATAAGTAGTGTCACAGGAATGGTTCAAATCATAGACAGTAAGAAGAGTCAGTTTTCTTGTACTTAAGTTGGCATTGTGCCCTTTGTATTTAATTCCGATGCAATTTCTGTGTTTCATCGTCAACAAGAAGGTCAGAGGGATACAGTAAACCTGAAGTGAAGCATCAGAATCTGTAACTAATGTCACAGGAATGGTTCAAAACATAGACAGTGAGAAGAGTCAGTTTTTTTGTACTTAAATCGGCATTGTGCCTTTTGTATTTAATTCCCATGCAATTTCAGTGTTTCATCGTCAATAAGGGGGTCAGAGGGATACAGTAAAGCTGACGTGAAGTTTCGGAATCTATAACTAGTCTCACAGGAATTGTTAAAACTTAGACAGTAAGAAGAATCAGTTTTCTTGTACTTAAGTCGGCATTGTGCCTTTTGTATTTAATTCCGATGCAATTTCTGTGTTTCATCGTCAATAAGAAGGTCAGAGGGATACAGTAAACCTGAAGTGAAGCATCGGAATCTATAACTAGAGACACAGGAATGGTTCAAAACATAGACAGTAAGAAGAGTCAGTTTTCTTGTACTTAAGTCGGCATTGTGCCTTTTGTATTTAATTCCGATGCAATATCCGTGTTTCATCCTCAATAAGAAGGTCAGAGGGATACAGTAAACTTGAAGTGAAGCATCGGAATCTATAACTAGTGTCACAGGAATGGTTCAAACCATAGACAGTAAGAAGAATCAGTTTTCTTGTACTTAAGTCGGCATTGTTCCTTTTCTATTTAATTCCGATGCAATATCTATGTTTCATCGTCAATAAGGTGGTCAGAGGGATACAGTGAACCTGAAGTGAAGCGTCGGAATCTATAACTAGTGTCACAGGAATGGTTCAAAACATAGACAGTAAAAAGAGTCAGTTTTCTTGTACTTAAGTATTCGTTGTGCCTTTTGTATTTAATTCCGATGCAAGTTCTGTGTTTCATCGTCAATAAGAAGGTCAGAGGGATACAGTAAACCTGAAGTGAAGCATCGGAATCTATAACTAGAGTCACAGGAATGGTTCAAAACATAGACAGTAAGAAGAGTCAGTTTTCTTGTACTTAAGTCGGCATTGTTCCTTTTCTATTTAATTCCGATGCAATATCTATGTTTCATCGTCAATAAGAAGGTCAGAGGGATACAGTGAACCTGAAGTGAAGCGTCGGAATCTATAACTAGTGTCACAGGAATGGTTCAAAACATAGAGAGTAAGAAGAGTCAGTTTTCTTGTACTTAAGTCGGCATTGTGCCTTTTGTAGTTAATTCCGATGCAATTTCTGTGTTTCAATGTCAATAAGAAGGTCAGAGGGATACAGTAAACCTGAAGTGAAGCATCGGAATCTATAACTAGTGTCACAGGAATGGTTCAAAGCATAGACAGTAAGAAGAGTCAGTATTCTTGTACTTAAGTCGGCATCGTGCCTTTTGTATTTAAATCCGATGCAATTTCTGTGTATCATCGTCAATTAGAAGGTCAGAGGGATACAGTAAAAATGAAGTGAAGCATCGGAATCTATAACTAGTGTCACAGGAATGGTTCAAAACATAGACAGTAGGAAGAGTCAGTTTTCTTGTACTTAAGTCGGCATTGTGCCTTTTGTATTTAATTCCGATGCAATTTCTGTGTTTCATCGTCAATAAGAAGGTCAGAGCGATACAGTAAACCTGAAGTGAAGCATCGGAATCTATAACTAGTGTCACAGGAATGGTTCAAATCATAGACAGTAAGAAGAGTCAGTTTTCTTGCACTTAAGTCGGCATTGTGCTTTTCGTATTTATTTCCGGTGCAATTTCTGTGTTTCATCGTCAATAAGAAGGTCAGAGGGATACAGTTAAAATGAAGTGAAGCATCGGAATCTATATCTAGTGTCACAGGAATGGTTCAAAACATAGACGGTAAGAAGAGTCAGTATTCTTGTACTTAAGTCGGCATTGTGCCTTTTGTATTTAATTCCGATGCATTTTCTGTGTTTCATCGTCAATAAGAAGGTCAGAGGGATACAGTAAACCTGAAGTGAAGCATCGGAATCTATAACTAGTGTCACAGGAATGGTTCAAAGCATAGACAGTAAGAAGAGTCAGTTTTCTTGTACTTAAGTCGGCATTGTGCCTTTTGTATTTAACTCCGATGCAATTTCTGTGTTTCATCGTCAATAAGAAGGTCAGAGGGATACAGTAAACCCGAAGTGAAGCATCGGAATCTATAACTAGTGTCACAGGAATGGTTCAAAACATAGACATTATATAGAGTAAGTTTTCTTGTACTTAAGTCGGCATTGTGCCTTTTGTATTTAATTCCGATGCAATTTCTGCGTTTCATAGGCAATAAGAAGTCAGTGGGATACAGTAACCTGAAGTGAAACATCGGAATCTATAAGTAGTGTCACAGGAATGGTTCAAAACATAAACAGTAAGAAGAGTCAGTTTACTTGTACTTAAGTCAGCATTGTGCCTTTTGTATTTAATTCCGATGCAATTTCTATGTTTCATCGTCAATAAGAAGGTCAGAGGGATACAGTAAACGTGAAGTGAAGCATCGGAATCTATAACTAGTGTCACAGGAATGGTTCAAAACTTAGACAGTAAGTAGAGTCAGTATTCTTGTACTTAAGTTGACATTGTGCCTTTTGTATTTAATTCCAATGCAATTTCAGTGTTTCATCAACAATAAAAAGGTCAGAGGGATACAGCAAACCTGAAGTGAAGCATCGGAATCTATAACTAGTGTCACAGGAATGGTTCAAAACTTAGACAGTAAGAAGAGTCAGTTTTCTTGTACCTAAGTCGGCATTGTGCCTTTTGTATTTAATTCCAATGCAATTTCTGTGTATCATCGTCAATAAGAAGGTCAGAGGGATACAGTAAACCTGAAGTGAAGCATCGGAATCTATAACTAGTGTCACAGGAATGGTTCAAATCATAGACAGTAAGAGGAGTCAGTTTTCTTGCACTTAAGTCGGCATTGTGCTCTTCGTATTTATTTCCGGTGCAATTTCTGTGTTTAATAGTCAATAAGAAGGTCAGAGAGATACAGTAAACCTGAAGTGAAGCATCGGAATCTATAACTAGTGTCACAGGAATGGTTCAAAACTTAGACAGTAAGAAGAGTCAGTTTTCTTGTACTTAAGTCGGCATTGTGCCTTTTCTATTTAATTCCAATGCAATTTCTGTGTATCATCGTCAATAAGAAGGTCAGAGGGATACAGTAAACCTGAAGTGAAGCATCGGAATCTATAACTAGTGTCACAGGTATGGTTCAAAACATAGAGTAAAAAGAGTCAGTTTTCTTGTACTTAAGTATTCGTTGTGGCTTTTGTATTTAATTCCGATGCAAGTTCTGTGTTTCATCGTCAATAAGAAGATCAGAGGGATACAGTAAACCTGAAGTGAAGCATCGGAATCTATAACTAGTGTCACAGGAATGGTTTAAACATAGACATTAAGAGGAGTCAGTTTTCTTGTACTTAAGTCGGCATTGTGCCTTTGGTATTTGATTCCGATGCAATTTCAGTGTTTCATCGTCAATAAGAAGGTCAGAGGGATATAGTGAACCTGAAGTGAAGCATCGGAATCTATAACTAGTGTCACAGGAATGGTCCAAAACATAGAGAGTAAGAAGAGTCAGTTTTCTTGTACTTAAGTCGGCATTGTGCCTTTTGTAGTTAATTCCGATGCAATTTCTGTGTTTCAATGTCAATAAGAAGGTCAGAGGGATACAGTAAACGTGAAGTGAAGCATCGGAATCTATAACTAGTGTCACAGGAATGGTTCAAAACTTAGACAGTAAGTAGAGTCAGTATTCTTGTACTTAAGTTGACATTGTGCCTTTTGTATTTAATTCCAATGCAATTTCAGTGTTTCATCAACAATAAAAAGGTCAGAGGGATACAGCAAACCTGAAGTGAAGCATCGGAATCTATATGTAGTGTCACAGGAATGGTACAAACATAGACGGTAAAAAGAGTCAGTTTTCTTGTACTTAAGTCGGCATTGTGCCTTTTTTATTTAATTCCGATGCAATTTCTGTGTTTCATCGTCAATAAGAAGGTCAGAGGGATACAGTAAACCTGAAGTGAAGCATCGGAATCTATAACTAGTGTCACAGGAATGGTTCAAAACATAGACAGTAAGAAGAGTCAGTTTTCTTGTACTTAAGTCGGCATTGTGCCTTTTGTATTTAACTCCGATGCAATTTCTGTGTTTCATCGTCAATAAGAAGGTCAGAGGGATACAGTAAACCCGAAGTGAAGCATCGGAATCTATAACTAGTGTCACAGGAATGGTTCAATACATAGACAGTAAAAAGAGTCAGTTATCTTGTACTTAAGTCGGCATTGTGCCTTTTGTATTTAATTCCGATGCAATTTCTGCGTTTCATAGTCAATAAGACGTCAGTGGGATACAGTAAACCTGAAGTGAAGCATCGGAATCTATAAGTAGTGTCACAGGAATGGTTCAAAACATAGACAGTAAGAAGAGTCAGTTTTCTTGTACTTAAGTTGGCATTGTGCCCTTAGTATTTAATTCCGATGCAATTTCTGTGTTTCATCGTCAACAAGAAGGTCATAGGGATACAGTAAACCTGAAGTGAAGCATTAGAATCTGTAACTAATGTCGCAGGAATGGTTCAAATCATAGACAGTAAGAAGACTCAGTTTTCCTGTACTTAAATCGGCATTGTGCCTTTTGTATTTAATTCCCATGCAATTTCTGTTTTTCATCGTCAATAAGAGGGTCAGAGGGATACAGTAAACATGAAGTGAAGCATCGGAATCTATAACTAGTGTCACAGGAATGGTTCAAAACATAGACAGTAGGAAGAGTCAGTTTTCTTGTACTTAAGTCGGCATTGTGCATTTTCTATCTAATTCCTATGCAATTTCTGTGATTCATCGTCAATACGAAGGGCAGAGGGATACAGTAAACCTGAAGTGAAGCAACGGATGCTATAACTAGTGTCACAGGAATGGTTAAAACATAGACAGTAAGATGAACCGGCCTTCTTGTACTTGGGTCGGCATTGTGCCTTTTGTATTTAATTCCCATGCAATTTCTGTGTTTCATCGTTATTAAGGAGGTTAGGGGGATACAGTAAACCTCAAGTGTAGCGTCGGAATCTATAACTAGTGTCACCGGAGTGGTTCAAAACATAGTCAGTAAGAAGAGTCAGTTTTCTTGTTCATAAGTCGGCATTGTGCCTTTTGTATTTAATTCCGATGCAATTACTGTGTTTCATCGTCAATAAGAAGGTCAGAGCGATACAGTAAACATGAAGTGAAGCATCGGAATCTATAACTAGTGTCACAGGAATGGTTCAAAACTTAGACAGTAAGAAGAGTCAGTTTTCTTGTACTTAAGTCGGCATTGTGCCTTTTCTATTTAATTCCAATGCAATTTCTGTGTATCATCGTCAATAAGAAGGTCAGAGGGATACAGTAAACCTGAAGTGAAGCATCGGAATCTATAACTAGTGTCACAGGAATGGTTCAAAACATAGACAGTAAAAAGAGTCAGTTTTCTTGTACTTAAGTATTCGTTGTGCCTTTTGTATTTAATTCCGATGCAAGTTCTGTGTTTCATCGTCAATAAGAAGGTCAGAGGGATACAGTAAACCTGAAGTGAAGCATCGGAATCTATAACTAGTGTCACAGGAATGGTTTAAACATAGACATTAAGAGGAGTCAGTTTTCTTGTACTTAAGTCGGCATTGTGCCTTTGGTATTTGATTCCGATGCAATTTCAGTGTTTCATCGTCAATAAGAAGGTCAGAGGGATATAGTGAACCTGAAGTGAAGCATCGGAATCTATAACTAGTGTCACAGGAATGGTCCAAAACATAGAGAGTAAGAAGAGTCAGTTTTCTTGTACTTAAGTCGGCATTGTGCCTTTTGTAGTTAATTCCGATGCAATTTCTGTGTTTCAATGTCAATAAGAAGGTCAGAGGGATACAGTAAACGTGAAGTGAAGCATCGTAATCTATAACTAGTGTCACAGGAATGGTTCAAAACTTAGACAGTAAGTAGAGTCAGTATTCTTGTACTTAAGTTGACATTGTGCCTTTTGTATTTAATTCCAATGCAATTTCAGTGTTTCATCAACAATAAAAAGGTCAGAGGGATACAGCAAACCTGAAGTGAAGCATCGGAATCTATATGTAGTGTCACAGGAATGGTACAAACATAGACGGTAAAAAGAGTCAGTTTTCTTGTACTTAAGTCGGCACTGTGCCTTTTTTATTTAATTCCGATGCAATTTCTGTGTTTCATCGTCAATAAGAAGGTCAGAGGGATACAGTAAACCTGAAGTGAAGCATCGGAATCTATAACTAGTGTCACAGGAATGGTTCAAAACATAGACAGTAAGAAGAGTCAGTTTTCTTGTACTTAAGTCGGCATTGTGCCTTTTGTATTTAACTCCGATGCAATTTCTGTGTTTCATCGTCAATAAGAAGGTCAGAGGGATACAGTAAACCCAAAGTGAAGCATCGGAATCTATAACTAGTGTCACAGGAATGGTTCAATACATAGACAGTAAAAAGAGTCAGTTATCTTGTACTTAAGTCGGCATTGTGCCTTTTGTATTTAATTCCGATGCAATTTCTGCGTTTCATAGTCAATAAGAAGTCAGTGGGATACAGTAAACCTGAAGTGAAGCATCGGAATCTATAAGTAGTGTCACAGGAATGGTTCAAAACATAGACAGTAAGAAGAGTCAGTTTTCTTGTACTTAAGTTGGCATTGTGCCCTTAGTATTTAATTCCGATGCAATTTCTGTGTTTCATCGTCAACAAGAAGGTCATAGGGATACAGTAAACCTGAAGTGAAGCATTAGAATCTGTAACTAATGTCGCAGGAATGGTTCAAATCATAGACAGTAAGAAGACTCAGTTTTCCTGTACTTAAATCGGCATTGTGCCATTTGTATTTAATTCCCATGCAATTTCTGTTTTTCATCGTCAATAAGAGGGTCAGAGGGATACAGTAAACATGAAGTGAAGCATTGGAATCTATAACTAGTGTCACAGGAATGGTTCAAAAACATAGACAGTAGGAAGAGTCAGTTTTCTTGTACTTAAGTCGGCATTGTGCATTTTCTATCTAATTCCTATGCAATTTCTGTGATTCATCGTCAATACGAAGGGCAGAGGGATACAGTAAACCTGTAGTGAAGCAACGGAAGCTATAACTAGTGTCACAGGAATGGTTAAAACATAGACAGTAAGATGAACCGGCCTTCTTGTACTTGGGTCGGCATTGTGCCTTTTGTATTTAATTCCCATGCAATTTCTGTGTTTCATCGTTATTAAGGAGGTTAGGGGGATACAGTAAACCTCAAGTGTAGCGTCGGAATCTATAACTAGTGTCACCGGAGTGGTTCAAAACATAGTCAGTAAGAAGAGTCAGTTTTCTTGTTCATAAGTCGGCATTGTGCCTTTTGTATTTAATTCCGATGCAATTACTGTGTTTCATCGTCAATAAGAGGGTCAGAGGGATACAGTAAACATGAAGTGAAGCATCGGAATCTATATCTAGTGTCACAGGAATGCTTCAAATCATAGACGGTAAGAAGAGTCAGTTTTCTTGTACTTAAGTCGGCATTGTGCCTTTTGTATTTAATTCCGATGCAATTTCTGTGTTTCATCGTCAATAAGAAGGTCAGAGGGATACAGTAAACCTGAAGTGAAGCATCGGAATCTATAACTAGTGTCACAGGAATGGTTCAAAAGATAGACAGTAAGAAGAGTCAGTTTTCTTGTACATAAGTCGGCATTGTGCCTTTTGTATTTAACTCCGATGCAATTTCTGTGTTTCATCGTCAATAAGAAGGTCAGAGGGATACAGTAAACCCGATGTGAAGCATCGGAATCTATAACTAGTGTCACAGGAATCGTTCAAATCATAGACAGTAAAAAGAGTCAGTTTTCTTGTACTTAAGTCGGCATTGTGCCTTTTGTATTTAATTCCGATGCAATTTCTGCGTTTCATAGTCAATAAGAAGTCAGTGGGATACAGTAAACCTGAAGTGAAACATCGGAATCTCTAAGTAGTGTCACAGGAATGGTTCAAAGCATAAACAGTAAGAAGAGTCAGTTTTCTTGTACTTAAGTTGGCATTGTGCCCATTGTATTTAATTTTGATGCAATTTCTGTGTTTCATCGTCAACAAGAAGGTCAGAGGGATACAGTGAACCTGAAGTGAGCCATCAGAATCTGTAACTAATGTCACAGGAATGGTTCAAAACATAGACAGTAAGAAGAGTCAGTTTTCCTGTACTTAAATCGGCATTGTGCCTTTTGTATTTAATTCCCATGCAATTTCAGTGTTTCATCGTCAATAAGAGGGTCAGAGGGATACAGTAAACATGAAGTGAAGCATCGGAATCTATAACTAGTGTCCCTGGAATGGTTCAAAACATAGACAGAAAAAAGAGTCAGTTTTCCTGTACTTAAGTATTCGTTGTGCCTTTTGTATTTAATTCCGATGCAAGTTCTGTGTTTCATCGGCAATAAGAAGGTCATAGGGATGCAGTAAACCTGAAGTGAATCATCGGAATCTATAACTAGTGTCACAGGAATGGTTTAAACATAGACATTAAGAGGAGTCAGTTTTCTTGTACTTAAGTCGGCATTGTGCCTTTCGTATTTGATTCCGATGCAATTTCAGTGTTTCATCGTCAATAAGAAGGTCAGAGGGATATAGTGAACCTGAAGTGAAGCATCGGAATCTATAACTAGTGTCACAGGAATGGTTCAAAGCATAGACCGTAAGAAGAGTCAGTATTCTTGTACTTAAGTCGGCATCGTGCCTTTTGTATTTAAATCCGATGCAATTTCTGTGTTTCATCGTCAATAAGAAGGTCAGAGGGATACAGTAAACATGAAGTGAAGCATCGGAATCTATACCTAGTGTCACAGGAATGGTTCAAAACATAGACGGTAAGAAGAGTCAGTTTTCTTGTACTTAAGTCGGCATTGTGCCTTTTTTATTTAATTCCGATGCAATTTCTGTGTTTCATCGTCAATAAGAAGGTCAGAGGGATACAGTAAACCTGAAGTGAAGCATCGGAATCTATAACTAGTGTCACAGGAATGGTTCAAAACATAGACAGTAAGAAGAGTCAGTTTTCTTGTACTTATGTCGGCATTGTGCCTTTTGTATTTAACTCCGATGCAATTTCTGTGTTTCATCGTCAATAAGAAGGTCAGAGGGATACAGTAAACCCGAAGTGAAGCATCGGAATCTATAACTAGTGTCACAGGAATGGTTCAAAACATAGACAGTAAGGAGAGTCAGTTTTCTTGTACTTAAGTTGGCATTGTGCCCTTTGTATTTAATTCCGATGCAATTTCTGTGTTTCATCGTCAACAAGAAGGTCAGAGGGATACAGTAAACCTGAAGTGAAGCATCAGAATCTGTAACTAATGTCTCAGGAATTGTTCAAATCATAGACAGTAAGAAGACTCAATTTTCCTGTACTTAAATCGGCATTGTGCCTTTTGTATTTAATTCCCATGCAATTTCAGTGTTTCATCGTCAATAAGAGGGTCAGAGGGATACAGTAAACATGAAGTGAAGCATCGGAATCTATAACTAGTGTCCCTGGAATGGTTCAAAACATAGACAGTAAGAAGAGTCAGTTTTCTTGTACTTAAGTCGGCATTGTGCCATTTTTATTTAATTCAGATGCAATTTTTGTGTTTCATCGTCAATCAGAAGGTCGGAGGGATACAGTAAACCTGAAGTGAAGCATCGTAATCGGTAACTAGTGTCACAGGATTGGCTCAAAACATAGAGAGTAAGAAGAGTCAGTTTTCTTGTACTTAAGTCGGCATTGTGCATTTTCTGTCTAATTCCTATGCAATTTCTGTGATTCATCGTCAATAAGAAGGGCAGTGGGATACAGTAAACCCGAAGTGAAGCATAGGAATCTATAAATAGTGTCACAGGAAACGTTCATAACATAGACAGTAAAAAGAGTCAGTTTTCTTGTACTTAAGTCGGCATTGTGCCTTTTGTATTTAATTCCGATGCAATTTCTGTGTTTCATCGTCAATAAGAAGGTCAGAGCGATACAGTAAACCTGAAGTGAAGCATCGGAATCTATAACTAGTGTCACAGGAATGGTTCAAATCATAGACAGTAAGAAGAGTCAGTTTTCTTGCACTTAAGTCGGCATTGTGCCTTTTGTATTTAATTCCGATGCAATTTCTGCGTTTCATAGTCAATAAGAAGTCAGTGGGATACAGTAAACCTGAAGTGAAACATCGGAATCTCTAAGTAGTGTCACAGGAATGGTTCAAAGCATAAACAGTAAGAAGAGTCAGTTTTCTTGTACTTAAGTTGGCATTGTGCCCATTGTATTTAATTTTGATGCAATTTCTGTGTTTCATCGTCAACAAGAAGGTCAGAGGGATACAGTGAACCTGCAGTGAGCCATCAGAATCTGTAACTAATGTCACAGGAATGGTTCAAAACATAGACAGTAAGAAGAGTCAGTTTTCCTGTACTTAAATCGGCATTGTGCCTTTTGTATTTAATTCCCATGCAATTTCAGTGTTTCATCGTCAATAAGAGGGTCAGAGGGATACAGTAAACATGAAGTGAAGCATCGGAATCTATAACTAGTGTCCCTGGAATGGTTCAAAACATAGACAGAAAAAAGAGTCAGTTTTCCTGTACTTAAGTATTCGTTGTGCCTTTTGTATTTAATTCCGATGCAAGTTCTGTGTTTCATCGGCAATAAGAAGGTCATAGGGATGCAGTAAACCTGAAGTGAATCATCGGAATCTATAACTAGTGTCACAGGAATGGTTTAAACATAGACGTTAAGAGGAGTCAGTTTTCTTGTACTTAAGTCGGCATTGTGCCTTTTGTATTTGATTCCGATGCAATTTCAGTGTTTCATCAACAGTAAAAAGGTCAGAGGGATACAGCAAACCTGAAGTGAAGCATCGGAATCTATAACTAGTGTCACAGGAATGGTTCAAAACATAGACAGTAAAAAGAGTCAGTTTTCTTGTACTTAAGTATTCGTTGTGCCTTTTGTATTTAATTCCGATGCAAGTTCTGTGTTTTATCGTCAATAAGAAGGTCAGAGGGATACAGTAAACCTGAAGTGAAGCATCGGAATCTATAACTAGTGTCACAGGAATGGTTTAAACATAGACATTAAGAGGAGTCAGTTTTCTTGTACTTAAGTCGGCATTGTGCCTTTCGTATTTGATTCCGATGCAATTTCAGTGTTTCATCGTCAATAAGAAGGTCAGAGGGATATAGTGAACCTGAAGTGAAGCATCGGAATCTATAACTAGTGTCACAGGAATGGTTCAAATCATAGAGAGTAAGAAGAGTCAGTTTTCTTGTACTTAAGTCGGCATTGTGCCTTTTTTAGTTAATTCCGATGCAATTTCTGTGTTTCAATGTCAATAAGAAGGTCAGAGGGATACAGTAAACCTGAAGTGAAGCATCGGAATCTATAACTAGTGTCACAGGAATGGTTCAAAGCATAGACAGTAAGAAGAGTCAGTATTCTTGTACTTAAGTCGGCATCCTGCCTTTTGTATTTAAATCCGATGCAATTTCTGTGTATCATCGTCAATAAGAAGGTCAGAGGGATACAGTAAACATGAAGTGAAGCATCGGAATCTATACCTAGTGTCACAGGAATGGTTCAAAACATAGACGGTAAGAAGAGTCAGTTTTCTTGTACTTAAGTCGGCATTGTGCCTTTTTTATTTAATTCCGATGCAATTTCTGTGTTTCATCGTCAATAAGAAGGTCAGAGGGATACAGTAAACCTGAAGTGAAGCATCGGAATCTATAACTAGTGTCACAGGAATGGTTCAAAACATAGACAGTAAGAAGAGTCAGTTTTCTTGTACTTATGTCGGCATTGTGCCTTTTGTATTTAACTCCGATGCAATTTCTGTGTTTCATCGTCAATAAGAAGGTCAGAGGGATACAGTAAACCCGAAGTGAAGCATCGGAATCTATAACTAGTGTCACAGGAATGGTTCAAAACATAGACAGTAAGGAGAGTCAGTTTTCTTGTACTTAAGTTGGCATTGTGCCCTTTGTATTTAATTCCGATGCAATTTCTGTGTTTCATCGTCAACAAGAAGGTCAGAGGGATACAGTAAACCTGAAGTGAAGCATCAGAATCTGTAACTAATGTCTCAGGAATTGTTCAAATCATAGACAGTAAGAAGACTCAATTTTCCTGTACTTAAATCGGCATTGTGCCTTTTGTATTTAATTCCCATGCAATTTCAGTGTTTCATCGTCAATAAGAGGGTCAGAGGGATACAGTAAACATGAAGTGAAGCATCGGAATCTATAACTAGTGTCCCTGGAATGGTTCAAAACATAGACAGTAAGAAGAGTCAGTTTTCTTGTACTTAAGTCGGCATTGTGCCATTTTTATTTAATTCAGATGCAATTTTTGTGTTTCATCGTCAATCAGAAGGTCGGAGGGATACAGTAAACCTGAAGTGAAGCATCGTAATCTGTAACTAGTGTCACAGGATTGGCTCAAAACATAGAGAGTAAGAAGAGTCAGTTTTCTTGTACTTAAGTCGGCATTGTGCATTTTCTATCTAATTCCTATGCAATTTCTGTGATTCATCGTCAATAAGAAGGGCAGTGGGATACAGTAAACCCGAAGTGAAGCATAGGAATCTATAACTAGTGTCACAGGAATCGTTCATAACATAGACAGTAAAAAGAGTCAGTTTTCTTGTACTTAAGTCGGCATTGTGCCTTTTGTATTTAATTCCGATGCAATTTCTGCGTTTCATAGTCAATAAGAAGTCAGTGGGATACAGTAAACCTGAAGTGAAGCATCGGAATCTATAACTAGTGTCACAGGAATGGTTCAAAGCATAGACAGTAAGAAGAGTCAGTATTCTTGTACTTAAGTCGGCATCGTGCCTTTTGTAGTTAATTCCGATGCAATTTCTGTGTTTCAATGTCAATAAGAAGGTCAGAGGGATACAGTAAACCTGAAGTGAAGCATCGGAATCTATTACTAGTGTCACAGGAATGGTTCAAAGCATAGACAGTAAGAAGAGTCAGTATTCTTGTACTTAAGTCGGCATCGTGCCTTTTGTATTTAAATCCGATGCAATTTCTGTGTATCATCGTCAATAAGAAGGTCAGAGGGATACAGTAAAAATGAAGTGAAGCATCGGAATCTATAACTAGTGTCACAGGAATGGTTCAAAACATAGACAGTAGGAAGAGTCAGTTTTCTTGTACTTAAGTCGGCATTGTGCCTTTTGTATTTAATTCCGATGCAATTTCTGTGTTTCATCGTCAATAAGAAGGTCAGAGCGATACAGTAAACCTGAAGTGAAGCATCGGAATCTATAACTAGTGTCACAGGAATGGTTCAAATCATAGACAGTAAGAAGAGTCAGTTTTCTTGCACTTAAGTCGGCATTGTGCTTTTCGTATTTATTTCCGGTGCAATTTCTGTTTTTCATCGTCAATAAGAAGGTCAGAGGGATACAGTTAAAATGAAGTGAAGCATCGGAATCTATATCTAGTGTCACAGGAATGGTTCAAAACATAGACGGTAAGAAGAGTCAGTATTCTTGTACTTAAGTCGGCATTGTGCCTTTTGTATTTAATTCCGATGCATTTTCTGTGTTTCATCGTCAATAATAAGGTCAGAGGGATACAGTAAACCTGAAGTGAAGCATCGGAATCTATAACTAGTGTCACAGGAATGGTTCAAAGCATAGACAGTAAGAAGAGTCAGTTTTCTTGTACTTATGTCGGCATTGTGCCTTTTGTATTTAACTCCGATGCAATTTCTGTGTTTCATCGTCAATAAGAAGGTCAGAGGGATACAGTAAACCCGAAGTGAAGCATCGGAATCTATAACTAGTGTCACAGGAATGGTTCAATACATAGACAGTAAAAAGAGTCAGTTATCTTGTACTAAAGGTCGGCATTGTGCCTTTTGTATTTAATTCCGATGCAATTTCTGCGTTTCATAGTCAATAAGAAGTCAGTGGGATACAGTAAACCTGAAGTGAAGCATCGGAATCTATAAGTAGTGTCACAGGAATGGTTCAAAACATAGACAGTAAGAAGAGTCAGTTTTCTTGTACTTAAGTTGGCATTGTGCCCTTAGTATTTAATTCCGATGCAATTTCTGTGTTTCATCGTCAACAAGAAGGTCATAGGGATACAGTAAACCTGAAGTGAAGCATCAGAATCTGTAACTAATGTCGCAGGAATGGTTCAAATCATAGACAGTAAGAAGACTCAGATTTCCTGTACTTAAATCGGCATTGTGCCTTTTGTATTTAATTCCCATGCAATTTCTGTGTTTCATTGTCAATAAGAGGGTCAGAGGGATACAGTAAACATGAAGTGAAGCATCGGAATCTATAACTAGTGTCACAGGAATGGTTCAAAACATAGACAGTAGGAAGAGTCAGTTTTCTTGTACTTAAGTCGGCATTGTGCATTTTCTATCTAATTCCTATGCAATTTCTGTGATTCATCGTCAATATGAAGGGCAGAGGGATACAGTAAACCTGAAGTGAAGCAACGGAAGCTATAACTAGTGTCACAGGAATGGTTAAAACATAGACAGTAAGATGAACCGGCCTTCTTGTACTTGGGTCGGCATTGTGCCTTTTGTATTTAATTCCGATGCAATTTCTGTGTTTCATCGTTATTAAGGAGGTTAGGGGGATACAGTAAACCTCAAGTGTAGCGTCGGAATCTATAACTAGTGTCACCGGAGTGGTTCAAAACATAGACAGTAAGAAGAGTCAGTTTTCTTGTTCATAAGTCGGCATTGTGCCTTTTGTATTTAATTCCGATGCAATTTCAGTGTTTCATCGTCAATAAGAGGGTCAGAGGGATACAGTAAACATGAAGTGAAGCATCGGAATCTATAACTACTGTCCCTGGAATGGTTCAAAACATAGACAGTAAGAAGAGTCAGTTTTCTTGTACTTAAGTCGGCATTGTGCCATTTTTATTTAATTCAGATGCAATTTTTGTGTTTCATCGTCAATCAGAAGGTCGGAGGGATACAGTAAACCTGAAGTGAAGCATCGTAATCTGTAACTAGTGTCACAGGATTGGCTCAAAACATAGAGAGTAAGAAGAGTCAGTTTTCTTGTACTTAAGTCGGCATTGTGCATTTTCTATCCAATTCCTATGCAATTTCTGTGATTCATCGTCAATAAGAAGGGCAGTGGGATACAGTAAACCCGAAGTGAAGCATCGGAATCTATAACTAGTGTCACAGGAATCGTTCAAAACATAGACAGTAAAAAGAGTCAGTTTTCTTGTACTTAAGTCGGCATTGTGCCTTTTGTATTTAATTCCGATGCAATTTCTGCGTTTCATAGTCAATAAGAAGTCAGTGGGATACAGTAAACCTGAAGTGAAGCATCGGAATCTATAACTAGTGTCACAGGAATGGTTCAAAGCATAGACAGTAAGAAGAGTCAGTATTCTTGTACTTAAGTCGGCATCGTGCCTTTTGTAGTTAATTCCGATGCAATTTCTGTGTTTCAATGTCAATAAGAAGGTCAGAGGGATACAGTAAACCTGAAGTGAAGCATCGGAATCTATAACTAGTGTCACAGGAATGGTTCAAAGCATAGACAGTAAGAAGAGTCAGTATTCTTGTACTTAAGTCGGCATCGTGCCTTTTGTATTTAAATCCGATGCAATTTCTGTGTATCATCGTCAATAAGAAGGTCAGAGGGATACAGTAAAAATGAAGTGAAGCATCGGAATCTATAACTAGTGTCACAGGAATGGTTCAAAACATAGACAGTAGGAAGAGTCAGTATTCTTGTACTTAAGTCGGCATTGTGCCTTTTGTATTTAATTCCGATGCAATTTCTGTGTTTCATCGTCAATAAGAAGGTCAGAGCGATACAGTGAACCTGAAGTGAAGCATCGGAATCTATAACTAGTGTCACAGGAATGGTTCAAATCATAGACAGTAAGAAGAGTCAGTTTTCTTGCACTTAAGTTGGCATTGTGCTTTTCGTATTTATTTCCGGTGCAATTTCTGTGTTTCATCGTCAATAAGAAGGTCAGAGGGATACAGTTAAAATGAAGTGAAGCATCGGAATCTATATCTAGTGTCACAGGAATGGATCAAAACATAGACGGTAAGAAGAGTCAGTATTCTTGTACTTAAGTCGGCATTGTGCCTTTTGTATTTAATTCCGATGCATTTTCTGTGTTTCATCGTCAATAATAAGGTCAGAGGGATACAGTAAACCTGAAGTGAAGCATCGGAATCTATAACTAGTGTCACAGGAATGGTTCAAAGCATAGACAGTAAGAAGAGTCAGTTTTCTTGTACTTATGTCGGCATTGTGCCTTTTGTATTTAACTCCGATGCAATTTCTGTGTTTCATCGTCAATAAGAAGGTCAGAGGGATACAGTAAACCCGAAGTGAAGCATCGGAATCTATAACTAGTGTCACAGGAATGGTTCAATACATAGACAGTAAAAAGAGTCAGTTATCTTGTACTAAAGGTCGGCATTGTGCCTTTTGTATTTAATTCCGATGCAATTTCTGCGTTTCATAGTCAATAAGAAGTCAGTGGGATACAGTAAACCTGAAGTGAAGCATCGGAATCTATAAGTAGTGTCACAGGAATGGTTCAAAACATAGACAGTAAGAAGAGTCAGTTTTCTTGTACTTAAGTTGGCATTGTGCCCTTAGTATTTAATTCCGATGCAATTTCTGTGTTTCATCGTCAACAAGAAGGTCATAGGGATACAGTAAACCTGAAGTGAAGCATCAGAATCTGTAACTAATGTCGCAGGAATGGTTCAAATCATAGACAGTAAGAAGACTCAGATTTCCTGTACTTAAATCGGCATTGTGCCTTTTGTATTTAATTCCCATGCAATTTCTGTGTTTCATTGTCAATAAGAGGGTCAGAGGGATACAGTAAACATGAAGTGAAGCATCGGAATCTATAACTAGTGTCACAGGAATGGTTCAAAACATAGACAGTAGGAAGAGTCAGTTTTCTTGTACTTAAGTCGGCATTGTGCATTTTCTATCTAATTCCTATGCAATTTCTGTGATTCATCGTCAATAAGAAGGGCAGAGGGATACAGTAAACCTGAAGTGAAGCAACGGAAGCTATAACTAGTGTCACAGGAATGGTTAAAACATAGACAGTAAGATGAACCGGCCTTCTTGTACTTGGGTCGGCATTGTGCCTTTTGTATTTAATTCCGATGCAATTTCTGTGTTTCATCGTTATTAAGGAGGTTAGGGGGATACAGTAAACCTCAAGTGTAGCGTCGGAATCTATAACTAGTGTCACCGGAGTGGTTCAAAACATAGACAGTAAGAAGAGTCAGTTTTCTTGTTCATAAGTCGGCATTGTGCCTTTTGTATTTAATTCCGATGCAATTTCAGTGTTTCATCGTCAATAAGAGGGTCAGAGGGATACAGTAAACATGAAGTGAAGCATCGGAATCTATAACTACTGTCCCTGGAATGGTTCAAAACATAGACAGTAAGAAGAGTCAGTTTTCTTGTACTTAAGTCGGCATTGTGCCATTTTTATTTAATTCAGATGCAATTTTTGTGTTTCATCGTCAATCAGAAGGTCGGAGGGATACAGTAAACCTGAAGTGAAGCATCGTAATCTGTAACTAGTGTCACAGGATTGGCTCAAAACATAGAGAGTAAGAAGAGTCAGTTTTCTTGTACTTAAGTCGGCATTGTGCATTTTCTATCCAATTCCTATGCAATTTCTGTGATTCATCGTCAATAAGAAGGGCAGTGGGATACAGTAAACCCGAAGTGAAGCATCGGAATCTATAACTAGTGTCACAGGAATCGTTCAAAACATAGACAGTAAAAAGAGTCAGTTTTCTTGTACTTAAGTCGGCATTGTGCCTTTTGTATTTAATTCCGATGCAATTTCTGCGTTTCATAGTCAATAAGAAGTCAGTGGGATACAGTAAACCTGAAGTGAAGCATCGGAATCTATAACTAGTGTCACAGGAATGGTTCAAAGCATAGACAGTAAGAAGAGTCAGTATTCTTGTACTTAAGTCGGCATCGTGCCTTTTGTAGTTAATTCCGATGCAATTTCTGTGTTTCAATGTCAATAAGAAGGTCAGAGGGATACAGTAAACCTGAAGTGAAGCATCGGAATCTATAACTAGTGTCACAGGAATGGTTCAAAGCATAGACAGTAAGAAGAGTCAGTATTCTTGTACTTAAGTCGGCATCGTGCCTTTTGTATTTAAATCCGATGCAATTTCTGTGTATCATCGTCAATAAGAAGGTCAGAGGGATACAGTAAAAATGAAGTGAAGCATCGGAATCTATAACTAGTGTCACAGGAATGGTTCAAAACATAGACAGTAGGAAGAGTCAGTTTTCTTGTACTTAAGTCGGCATTGTGCCTTTTGTATTTAATTCCGATGCAATTTCTGTGTTTCATCGTCAATAAGAAGGTCAGAGCGATACAGTAAACCTGAAGTGAAGCATCGGAATCTATAACTAGTGTCACAGGAATGGTTCAAATCATAGACAGTAAGAAGAGTCAGTTTTCTTGCACTTAAGTTGGCATTGTGCTTTTCGTATTTATTTCCGGTGCAATTTCTGTGTTTCATCGTCAATAAGAAGGTCAGAGGGATACAGTTAAAATGAAGTGAAGCATCGGAATCTATATCTAGTGTCACAGGAGTGGATCAAAACATAGACGGTAAGAAGAGTCAGTATTTTTGTACTTAAGTCGGCATTGTGCCTTTTGTATTTAATTCCGATGCATTTTCTGTGTTTCATCGTCAATAATAAGGTCAGAGGGATACAGTAAACCTGAAGTGAAGCATCGGAATCTATAACTAGTGTCACAGGAATGGTTCAAAGCATAGACAGTAAGAAGAGTCAGTTTTCTTGTACTTATGTCGGCATTGTGCCTTTTGTATTTAACTCCGATGCAATTTCTGTGTTTCATCGTCAATAAGAAGGTCAGAGGGATACAGTAAACCCGAAGTGAAGCATCGGAATCTATAACTAGTGTCACAGGAATGGTTCAATACATAGACAGTAAAAAGAGTCAGTTATCTTGTACTAAAGGTCGGCATTGTGCCTTTTGTATTTAATTCCGATGCAATTTCTGCGTTTCATAGTCAATAAGAAGTCAGTGGGATACAGTAAACCTGAAGTGAGGCATCGGAATCTATAAGTAGTGTCACAGGAATGGTTCAAAACATAGACAGTAAGAAGAGTCAGTTTTCTTGTACTTAAGTTGGCATTGTGCCCTTAGTATTTAATTCCGATGCAATTTCTGTGTTTCATCGTCAACAAGAAGGTCATAGGGATACAGTAAACCTGAAGTGAAGCATCAGAATCTGTAACTAATGTCGCAGGAATGGTTCAAATCATAGACAGTAAGAAGACTCAGATTTCCTGTACTTAAATCGGCATTGTGCCTTTTGTATTTAATTCCCATGCAATTTCTGTGTTTCATTGTCAATAAGAGCGTCAGAGGGATACAGTAAACATGAAGTGAAGCATCGGAATCTATAACTAGTGTCACAGGAATGGTTCAAAACATAGACAGTAGGAAGAGTCAGTTTTCTTGTACTTAAGTCGGCATTGTGCATTTTCTATCTAATTCCTATGCAATTTCTGTGATTCATCGTCAATAAGAAGGGCAGAGGGATACAGTAAACCTGAAGTGAAGCAAGGAAGCTATAACTAGTGTCACAGGAATGGTTAAAACATAGACAGTAAGATGAACCGGCCTTCTTGTACTTGGGTCGGCATTGTGCCTTTTGTATTTAATTCCAATGCAATTTCTGTGTTTCATCGTTATTAAGGAGGTTAGGGGGATACAGTAAACCTCAAGTGTAGCGTCGGAATCTATAACTAGTGTCACCGGAGTGGTTCAAAACATAGACAGTAAGAAGAGTCATTTATCTTGTTCATAAGTCGGCATTGTGCCTTTTGTATTTAATTCCGATGCAATTTCTGTGTTTCATCGTCAATAAGAGGGTCAGAGGGATACAGTAAACATGAAGTGAAGCATCGGAATCTATATCTAGTGTCACAGGAATGCTTCAAAACATAGACGGTAAGAAGAGTAAAGTTTTCTTGTACTTAAGTCGGCATTGTGCCTTTTGTATTTAATTCCGATGCAATATCTGCGTTTCATCGTCAATAAGATGGTCAGAGGGATACAGTAAACCTGAAGTGAAGCATCGGAATCTATAACTAGTGTCACAGGAATGGTTCAAAAGATAGACAGTAAGAAGAGTCAGTTTTCTTGTACTTAAGTCGGCATTGTGCCTTTTGTATTTAACTCCGATGCAATTTCTGTGTTTCATCGTCAATAAGAAGGTCAGAGGGATACAGTAAACCCGAAGTGAAGCATCGGAATCTATAACTAGTGTCACAGGAATCGTTCAAATCATAGACAGTAAAAAGAGTCAGTTTTCTTGTACTTAAGTCGGCATTGTGCCTTTTGTATTTAATTCCGATGCAATTTCTGCGTTTCATAGTCAATAAGAAGTCGGTGGGATACAGTAAACCTGAAGTGAAACATCGGAATCTATAAGTAGTGTCACAGGAATGGTTCAAAGCATAAACAGTAAGAAGAGTCAGTTTTCTTGTACTTAAGTTGGCATTGTGCCCATTGTATTTAAATTTGATTCAATTTCTGTGTTTCATCGTCAACAAGAAGGTCAGAGGGATACAGTGAACCTGAAGTGAAGCATCAGAATCTGTAACTAATGTCACAGGAATGGTTCAAAACATAGACAGTAAGAAGAGTCAGTATTCCTGTACTTAAATCTGCATTGTGCCTTTTGTATTTAATTCCCATGCAATTTCAGTGTTTCATCGTCAATAAGAGGGTCAGAGGGATACAGTAAACATGAAGTGAAGCATCGGAATCTATAACTAGTGTCCCTGGAATGGTTCAAAACATAGACAGTAAAAAGAGTCAGTTTTCTTGTATTTAAGTATTCGTTGTGCCTTTTGTATTTAATTCCGATGCAAGTTCTGTGTTTCATCGTCAATAAGAAGGTCATAGGGATGCAGTAAACCTGAAGTGAATCATCGGAATCTATAACTAGTGTCACAGGAATGGTTTAAACATAGACATTAAGAGGAGTCAGTTTTCTTGTACTTAAGTCGGCATTGTGCCTTTGGTATTTGATTCCGATGCATTTTCTGTGTTTCATCGTCAATAATAAGGTCAGAGGGATACAGTAAACCTGAAGTGAAGCATCGGAATCTATAACTAGTGTCACAGGAATGGTTCAAAGCATAGACAGTAAGAAGAGTCAGTATTCTTGTACTTAAGTCGGCATCGTGCCTTTTGTATTTAAATCCGATGCAATTTCTGTGTTTCATCGTCAATAAGAAGGTCAGAGGGATACAGTAAAAATGAAGTGAAGCATCGGAATCTATAACTAGTGTCACAGGAATGGTTCAAAACATAGACAGTAGGAAGAGTCAGTTTTCTTGTACTTAAGTCGGCATTGTGCCTTTTGTATTTAATTCCGATGCAATTTCTGTGTTTCATCGTCAATAAGAAGGTCAGAGCGATACAGTAAACCTGAAGTGAAGCATCGGAATCTATAACTAGTGTCACAGGAATGGTTCAAAGCATAGACAGTAAGAAGAGTCAGTTTTCTTGTACTTATGTCGGCATTGTGCCTTTTGTATTTAACTCCGATGCAATTTCTGTGTTTCATCGTCAATAAGAAGGTCAGAGGGATACAGTAAACCCGAAGTGAAGCATCGGAATCTATAACTAGTGTCACAGGAATGGTTCAATACATAGACAGTAAAAAGAGTCAGTTATCTTGTACTAAAGGTCGGCATTGTGCCTTTTGTATTTAATTCCGATGCAATTTCTGCGTTTCATAGTCAATAAGAAGTCAGTGGGATACAGTAAACCTGAAGTGAAGCATCGGAATCTATAACTAGTGTCACAGGAATGGTTCAAAGCATAGACAGTAAGAAGAGTCAGTATTCTTGTACTTAAGTCGGCATTGTGCTTTTCGTATTTATTTCCGGTGCAATTTCTGTGTTTCATCGTCAATAAGAAGGTCAGAGGGATACAGTTAAAATGAAGGACAGCATCGGAATCTATATCTAGTGTCACAGGAATGGTTCAAAACATAGATGGTAAGAAGAGTCAGTATTCTTGTACTTAAGTCGGCATTGTGCCTTTTGTATTTAATTCCGATGCATTTTCTGTGTTTCATCGTCAATAAGAAGGTCAGAGGGAAACAGTAAACCTGAAGTGAAGCATCGGAATCTATAACTAGTGTCACAGGAATGGTTCAAAGCATAGACAGTAAGAAGAGTCAGTTTTCTTGTACTTAAGTCGGCATTGTGCCTTTTGTATTTAACTCCGATGCAATTTCTGTGTTTCATCGTCAATAAGAAGGTCAGAGGGATACAGTAAACCCGAAGTGAAGCATCGGAATCTATAACTAGTGTCACAGGAATGGTTCAAAACATAGACATTATATAGAGTCAGTTTTCTTGTACTTAAGTCGGCATTGTGCCTTTTGTATTTAATTCCGATGCAATCTCTGCGTTTCATAGGCAATAAGAAGTCAGTGGGATACAGTAAACCTGAAGTGAAACATCGGAATCTATAAGTAGTGTCACAGGAATGGTTCAAAACATAAACAGTAAGAAGAGTCAGTTTACTTGTACTTAAGTCAGCATTGTGCCTTTTGTATTTAATTCCGATGCAATTTCTGTGTTTCATCGTCAATAAGAAGGTCAGAGGGATACAGTAAACGTGAAGTGAAGCATCGGAATCTATAACTAGTGTCACAGGAATGGTTCAAAACTTAGACAGTAAGTAGAGTCAGTATTCTTGTACTTAAGTTGACATTGTGCCTTTTGTATTTAATTCCAATGCAATTTCAGTGTTTCATCAACAATAAAAAGGTCAGAGGGATACAGCAAACCTGAAGTGAAGCATCGGAATCTATAACTAGTGTCACAGGAATGGTTCAAAACTTAGACAGTAAGAAGAGTCAGTTTTCTTGTACCTAAGTCGGCATTGTGCCTTTTGTATTTAATTCCAATGCAATTTCTGTCAGAGTTATACAGTAAACCTGAAGTGAAGCATCGGAATCTATAACTAGTGCCACAGGAATGGTTCAAATCATAGACAGTAAGAGGAGTCAGTTTTCTTGCACTTAAGTCGGCATTGTGCTTTTCGTATTTATTTCCGGTGCAATTTCTGTGTATCATCGTCAATAAGAAGGTCAGAGGGATACAGTAAACCTGAAGTGAAGCATCGGAATCTATAACTAGTGTCACAGGAATGGTTCAAAACATAGACAGTAAAAAGAGTCAGTTTTCTTGTACTTAAGTATTCGTTGTGCCTTTTGTATTTAATTCCGATGCAAGTTCTGTGTTTCATCGGCAATAAGAAGGTCAGAGGGATACAGTAAACCTGAAGTGAAGCATCGGAATCTATAACTAGTGTCACAGGAATGGTTTAAACATAGACATTAAGAGGAGTCAGTTTTCTTGTACTTAAGTCGGCATTGTGCCTTTCGTATTTGATTCCGATGCAATTTCAGTGTTTCATCGTCAATAAGAAGGTCAGAGGGATATAGTGAACCTGAAGTGAAGCATCGGAATCTATAACTAGTGTCACAGGAATGGTCCAAAACATAGAGAGTAAGAAGAGTCAGTTTTCTTGTACTTAAGTCGGCATTGTGCCTTTTGTAGTTAATTCCGATGCAATTTCTGTGTTTCAATGTCAATAAGAAGGTCAGAGGGATACAGTAAACGAGAAGTGAAGCATCGGAATCTATAACTAGTGTCACAGGAATGGTTCAAAACTTAGACAGTAAGTAGAGTCAGTATTCTTGTACTTAAGTTGACATTGTGCCTTTTGTATTTAATTCCAATGCAATTTCAGTGTTTCATCAACAATAAAAAGGTCAGAGGGATACAGCAAACCTGAAGTGAAGCATCGGAATCTATATGTAGTGTCACAGGAATGGTACAAACATAGACGGTAAAAAGAGTCAGTTTTCTTGTACTTAAGTCGGCATTGTGCCTTTTTTATTTAATTCCGATGCAATTTCTGTGTTTCATCGTCAATAAGAAGGTCAGAGGGATACAGTAAACCTGAAGTGAAGCATCGGAATCTATAACTAGTGTCACAGGAATGGTTCAAAACATAGACAGTAAGAAGAGTCAGTTTTCTTGTACTTAAGTCGGCATTGTGCCTTTTGTATTTAACTCCGATGCAATTTCTGTGTTTCATCGTCAATAAGAAGGTCAGAGGGATACAGTAAACCCGAAGTGAAGCATCGGAATCTATAACTAGTGTCACAGGAATGGTTCAATACATAGACAGTAAAAAGAGTCAGTTATCTTGTACTTAAGTCGGCATTGTGCCTTTTGTATTTAATTCCGATGCAATTTCTGCGTTTCATAGTCAATAAGAAGTCAGTGGGATACAGTAAACCTGAAGTGAAGCAGCGGAATCTATAAGTAGTGTCACAGGAATGGTTCAAAACATAGACAGTAAGAAGAGTCAGTTTTCTTGTACTTAAGTTGGCATTGTGCCCTTAGTATTTAATTCCGATGCAATTTCTGTGTTTCATCGTCAACAAGAAGGTCATAGGGATACAGTAAACCTGAAGTGAAGCATTAGAATCTGTAACTAATGTCGCAGGAATGGTTCAAATCATAGACAGTAAGAAGACTCAGTTTTCCTGTACTTAAATCGGCATTGTCCCTTTTGTATTTAATTCCCATGCAATTTCTGTTTTTCATCGTCAATAAGAGGGTCAGAGGGATACAGTAAACATGAAGTGAAGCATCGGAATCTATAACTAGTGTCACAGGAATGGTTCAAAACATAGACAGTAGGAAGAGTCAGTTTTCTTGTACTTAAGTCGGCATTGTGCATTTTCTATCTAATTCCTATGCAATTTCTGTGATTCATCGTCAATACGAAGGGCAGAGGGATACAGTAAACCTGAAGTGAAGCAACGGAAGCTATAACTAGTGTCACAGGAATGGTTAAAACATAGACAGTAAGATGAACCGGCCTTCTTGTACTTGGGTCGGCATTGTGCCTTTTGTATTTAATTCCCATGCAATTTCTGTGTTTCATCGTTATTAAGGAGGTTAGGGGGATACAGTAAACCTCAAGTGTAGCGTCGGAATCTATAACTAGTGTCACCGGAGTGGTTCAAAACATAGTCAGTAAGAAGAGTCAGTTTTCTTGTTCATAAGTCGGCATTGTGCATTTTCTATCCAATTCCTATGCAATTTCTGTGATTCATCGTCAATAAGAAGGGCAGTGGGATACAGTAAACCCGAAGTGAAGCATCGGAATCTATAACTAGTGTCACAGGAATCGTTCAAAACATAGACAGTAAAAAGAGTCAGTTTTCTTGTACTTAAGTCGGCATTGTGCCTTTTGTATTTAATTCCGATGCAATTTCTGCGTTTCATAGTCAATAAGAAGTCAGTGGGATACAGTAAACCTGAAGTGAAGCATCGGAATCTATAACTAGTGTCACAGGAATGGTTCAAAGCATAGACAGTAAGAAGAGTCAGTATTCTTGTACTTAAGTCGGCATCGTGCCTTTTGTATTTAAATCCGATGCAATTTCTGTGTATCATCGTCAATAAGAAGGTCAGAGGGATACAGTAAAAATGAAGTGAAGCATCGGAATCTATAACTAGTGTCACAGGAATGGTTCAAAACATAGACAGTAGGAAGAGTCAGTTTTCTTGTACTTAAGTCGGCATTGTGCCTTTTGTATTTAATTCCGATGCAATTTCTGTGTTTCATCGTCAATAAGAAGGTCAGAGCGATACAGTAAACCTGAAGTGAAGCATCGGAATCTATAACTAGTGTCACAGGAATGGTTCAAATCATAGACAGTAAGAAGAGTCAGTTTTCTTGCACTTCAGTCGGCATTGTGCTTTTCGTATTTATTTCCGGTGCAATTTCTGTGTTTCATCGTCAATAAGAAGGTCAGAGGGATACAGTTAAAATGAAGTGAAGCATCGGAATCTATATCTAGTGTCACAGGAATGGATCAAAACATAGACGGTAAGAAGAGTCAGTATTCTTGTACTTAAGTCGGCATTGTGCCTTTTGTATTTAATTCCGATGCATTTTCTGTGTTTCATCGTCAATAATAAGGTCAGAGGGATACAGTAAACCTGAAGTGAAGCATCGGAATCTATAACTAGTGTCACAGGAATGGTTCAAAGCATAGACAGTAAGAAGAGTCAGTTTTCTTGTACTTATGTCGGCATTGTGCCTTTTGTATTTAACTCCGATGCAATTTCTGTGTTTCATCTTCAATAAGAAGGTCAGAGGGATACAGTAAACCCGAAGTGAAGCATCGGAATCTATAACTAGTGTCACAGGAATGGTTCAATACATAGACAGTAAAAAGAGTCAGTTATCTTGTACTAAAGGTCGGCATTGTGCCTTTTGTATTTAATTCCGATGCAATTTCTGCGTTTCATAGTCAATAAGAAGTCAGTGGGATACAGTAAACCTGAAGTGAAGCATCGGAATCTATAAGTAGTGTCACAGGAATGGTTCAAAACATAGACAGTAAGAAGAGTCAGTTTTCTTGTACTTAAGTTGGCATTGTGCTCTTAGTATTTAATTCCGATGCAATTTCTGTGTTTCATCGTCAACAAGAAGGTCATAGGGATACAGCAAACCTGAAGTGAAGCATCAGAATCTGTAACTAATGTCGCAGGAATGGTTCAAATCATAGACAGTAAGAAGACTCAGATTTCCTGTACTTAAATCGGCATTGTGCCTTTTGTATTTAATTCCCATGCAATTTTTGTGTTTCATTGTCAATAAGAGCGTCAGAGGGATACAGTAAACATGAAGTGAAGCATCGGAATCTATAACTAGTGTCACAGGAATGGTTCAAATCATAGACAGTAGGAAGAGTCAGTTTTCTTGTACTTAAGTCGGCATTGTGCATTTTCTATCTAATTCCTATGCAATTTCTGTGATTCATCGTCAATAAGAAGGGCAGAGGGATACAGTAAACCTGAAGTGAAGCAACGGAAGCTATAACTAGTGTCACAGGAATGGTTAAAACATAGACAGTAAGATGAACCGGCCTTCTTGTACTTGGGTCGGCATTGTGCCTTTTGTATTTAATTCCAATGCAATTTCTGTGTTTCATCGTTATTAAGGAGGTTAGGGGGATACAGTAAACCTCAAGTGTAGCGTCGGAATCTATAACTAGTGTCACCGGAGTGGTTCAAAACATAGACAGTAAGAAGAGTCAGTTATCTTGTTCATAAGTCGGCATTGTGCCTTTTGTATTTAATTCCGATGCAATATCTGTGTTTCATCGTCAATAAGAGGGTCAGAGGGATACAGTAAACCTGAAGTGAAGCATCGGAATCTATAACTAGTGTCACAGGAATGGTTCAAAAGATAGACAGTAAGAAGAGTCAGTTTTCTTGTACTTAAGTCGGCATTGTGCCTTTTGTATTTAACTCCGATGCAATTTCTGTGTTTCATCGTCAATAAGAAGGTCAGAGGGATACAGTAAACCCGAAGTGAAGCATCGGAATCTATAACTAGTGTCACAGGAATCGTTCAAATCATAGACAGTAAAAAGAGTCAGTTTTCTTGTACTTAAGTCGGCATTGTGCCTTTTGTATTTAATTCCGATGCAATTTCTGCGTTTCATAGTCAATAAGAAGTCGGTGGGATACAGTAAACCTGAAGTGAAACATCGGAATCTATAAGTAGTGTCACAGGAATGGTTCAAAGCATAAACAGTAAGAAGAGTCAGTTTTCTTGTACTTAAGTTGGCATTGTGCCCATTGTATTTAAATTTGATTCAATTTCTGTGTTTCATCGTCAACAAGAAGGTCAGAGGGATACAGTGAACCTGAAGTGAAGCATCAGAATCTGTAACTAATGTCACAGGAATGGTTCAAAACATAGACAGTAAGAAGAGTCAGTATTCCTATACTTAAATCTGCATTGTGCCTTTTGTATTTAATTCCCATGCAATTTCAGTGTTTCATCGTCAATAAGAGGGTCAGAGGGATACAGTAAACATGAAGTGAAGCATCGGAATCTATAACTAGTGTCCCTGGAATGGTTCAAAACATAGACAGTAAAAAGAGTCAGTTTTCTTGTATTTAAGTATTCGTTGTGCCTTTTGTATTTAATTCCGATGCAAGTTCTGTGTTTCATCGTCAATAAGAAGGTCATAGGGATGCAGTAAACCTGAAGTGAATCATCGGAATCTATAACTAGTGTCACAGGAATGGTTTAAACATAGACATTAAGAGGAGTCAGTTTTCTTGTACTTAAGTCGGCATTGTGCCTTTGGTATTTGATTCCGATGCATTTTCTGTGTTTCATCGTCAATAATAAGGTCGGAGGGATACAGTAAACCTGAAGTGAAGCATCGGAATCTATAACTAGTGTCACAGGAATGGTTCAAAGCATAGACAGTAAGAAGAGTCAGTATTCTTGTACTTAAGTCGGCATCGTGCCTTTTGTATTTAAATCCGATGCAATTTCTGTGTATCATCGTCAATAAGAAGGTCAGAGGGATACAGTAAAAATGAAGTGAAGCATCGGAATCTATAACTAGTGTCACAGGAATGGTTCAAAACATAGACAGTAGGAAGAGTCAGTTTTCTTGTACTTAAGTCGGCATTGTGCCTTTTGTATTTAATTCCGATGCAATTTCTGTGTTTCATCATCAATAAGAAGGTCAGAGCGATACAGTAAACCTGAAGTGAAGCATCGGAATCTATAACTAGTGTCACAGGAATGGTTCAAAGCATAGACAGTAAGAAGAGTCAGTTTTCTTGTACTTATGTCGGCATTGTGCCTTTTGTATTTAACTCCGATGCAATTTCTGTGTTTCATCGTCAATAAGAAGGTCAGAGGGATACAGTAAACCCGAAGTGAAGCATCGGAATCTATAACTAGTGTCACAGGAATGGTTCAATACATAGACAGTAAAAAGAGTCAGTTATCTTGTACTAAAGGTCGGCATTGTGCCTTTTGTATTTAATTCCGATGCAATTTCTGCGTTTCATAGTCAATAAGAAGTCAGTGGGATACAGTAAACCTGAAGTGAAGCATCGGAATCTATAACTAGTGTCACAGGAATGGTTCAAAGCATAGACAGTAAGAAGAGTCAGTATTCTTGTACTTAAGTCGGCATTGTGCTTTTCGTATTTATTTCCGGTGCAATTTCTGTGTTTCATCGTCAATAAGAAGGTCAGAGGGATACAGTTAAAATGAAGTGAAGCATCGGAATCTATATCTAGTGTCACAGGAATGGTTCAAAACATAGACGGTAAGAAGAGTCAGTATTCTTGTACTTAAGTCGGCATTGTGCCTTTTGTATTTAATTCCGATGCATTTTCTGTGTTTCATCGTCAATAAGAAGGTCAGAGGGATACAGTAAACCTGAAGTGAAGCATCGGAATCTATAACTAGTGTCACAGGAATGGTTCAAAGCATAGACAGTAAGAAGAGTCAGTTTTCTTGTACTTAAGTCGGCATTGTGCCTTTTGTATTTAACTCCGATGCAATTTCTGTGTTTCATCGTCAATAAGAAGGTCAGAGGGATACAGTAAACCCGAAGTGAAGCATCGGAATCTATAACTAGTGTCACAGGAATGGTTCAAAACATAGACATTATATAGAGTCAGTTTTCTTGTACTTAAGTCGGCATTGTGCCTTTTGTATTTAATTCCGATGCAATTTCTGCGTTTCATAGGCAATAAGAAGTCAGTGGGATACAGTAAACCTGAAGTGAAACATCGGAATCTATAAGTAGTGTCACAGGAATGGTTCAAAACATAAACAGTAAGAAGAGTCAGTTTACTTGTACTTAAGTCAGCATTGTGCCTTTTGTATTTAATTCCGATGCAATTTCTGTGTTTCATCGTCAATAAGAAGGTCAGAGGGATACAGTAAACGTGAAGTGAAGCATCGGAATCTATAACTAGTGTCACAGGAATGGTTCAAAACTTAGACAGTAAGTAGAGTCAGTATTCTTGTACTTAAGTTGACATTGTGCCTTTTGTATTTAATTCCAATGCAATTTCAGTGTTTCATCAACAATAAAAAGGTCAGAGGGATACAGCAAACCTGAAGTGAAGCATCGGAATCTATAACTAGTGTCACAGGAATGGTTCAAAACTTAGACAGTAAGAAGAGTCAGTTTTCTTGTACCTAAGTCGGCATTGTGCCTTTTGTATTTAATTCCAATGCAATTTCTGTGTATCATCGTAAATAAGAAGGTCAGAGGGATACAGTAAACCTGAAGTGAAGCATCGGAATCTATAACTAGTGTCACAGGAATGGTTCAAATCATAGACAGTAAGAGGAGTCAGTTTTCTTGCACTTAAGTCGGCATTGTGCTTTTCGTATTTATTTCCGGTGCAATTTCTGTGTTTAATAGTCAATAAGAAGGTCAGAGAGATACAGTAAACCTGAAGTGAAGCATCGGAATCTATAACTAGTGTCACAGGAATGGTTCAAAACTTAGACAGTAAGAAGAGTCAGTTTTCTTGTACTTAAGTCGGCATTGTGCCTTTTCTATTTAATTCCAATGCAATTTCTGTGTATCATCGTCAATAAGAAGGTCAGAGGGATACAGTAAACCTGAAGTGAAGCATCGGAATCTATAACTAGTGTCACAGGAATGGTTCAAAACATAGACAGTAAGAGGAGTCAGTTTTCTTGCACTTAAGTCGGCATTGTGCTTTTCGTATTTATTTCCGGTGCAATTTCTGTGTTTAATAGTCAATAAGAAGGTCAGAGAGATACAGTAAACCTGAAGTGAAGCATCGGAATCTATAACTAGTGTCACAGGAATGGTTCAAAACTTAGACAGTAAGAAGACTCAGATTTCCTGTACTTAAATCGGCATTGTGCCTTTTGTATTTAATTCCAATGCAATTTCTGTGTATCATCGTCAATAAGAAGGTCAGAGGGATACAGTAAACCTGAAGTGAAGCATCGGAATCTATAACTAGTGTCACAGGAATGGTTAAAACATAGACAGTAAGATGAACCGGCCTTCTTGTACTTGGGTCGGCATTGTGCCTTTTGTATTTAATTCCAATGCAATTTCTGTGTTTCATCGTTATTAAGGAGGTTAGGGGGATACAGTAAACCTCAAGTGTAGCGTCGGAATCTTTAACTAGTGTCACCGGAGTGGTTCAAAACATAGACAGTAAGAAGAGTCAGTTATCTTGTTCATAAGTCGGCATTGTGCCTTTTGTATTTAATTCCGATGCAATTTCTGTGTTTCATCGTCAATAAGAGGGTCAGAGGGATACAGTAAACATGAAGTGAAGCATCGGAATCTATATCTAGTGTCACAGGAATGCTTCAAAACATAGACGGTAAGAAGAGTCAGTTTTCTTGTACTTAAGTCGGCATTGTGCCTTTTGTATTTAATTCCGATGCAATATCTGTGTTTCATCGTCAATAAGATGGTCAGAGGGATACAGTAAACCTGAAGTGAAGCATCGGAATCTATAACTAGTGTCACAGGAATGGTTCAAAAGATAGACAGTAAGAAGAGTCAGTTTTCTTGTACTTAAGTCGGCATTGTGCCTTTTGTATTTAACTCCGATGCAATTTCTGTGTTTCATCGTCTATAAGAAGGTCAGAGGGATACAGTAAACCCGAAGTGAGGCATCGGAATCTATAACTAGTGTCACAGGAATCGTTCAAATCATAGACAGTAAAAAGAGTCAGTTTTCTTGTACTTAAGTCGGCATTGTGCCTTTTGTATTTAATTCCGATGCAATTTCTGCGTTTCATAGTCAATAAGAAGTCGGTGGGATACAGTAACCCTGAAGTGAAACATCGTAATCTATAAGTAGTGTCACAGGAATGGTTCAAAGCATTAACAGTAAGAAGAGTCAGTTTTCTTGTACTTAAGTTGGCATTGTGCCCATTGTATTTAAATTTGATTCAATTTCTGTGTTTCATCGTCAACAAGAAGGTCAGAGGGAGACAGTGAACCTGAAGTGAAGCATCGGAATCTATAACTAGTGTCACAGGAATGGTTCAAATCATAGACAGTAAGAGGAGTCAGTTTTCTTGCACTTAAGTCGGCATTGTGCTTTTCGTATTTATTTCCGGTGCAATTTCTGTGTTTAATAGTCAATAAGAAGGTCAGAGAGATACAGTAAACCTGAAGTGAAGCATCGGAATCTATAACTAGTGTCACAGGAATGGTTCAAAACTTAGACAGTAAGAAGAGTCAGTTTTCTTGTACTTAAGTCGGCATTGTGCCTTTTCTATTTAATTCCAATGCAATTTCTGTGTATCATCGTCAATAAGAAGGTCAGAGGGATACAGTAAACCTGAAGTGAAGCATCGGAATCTATAACTAGTGTCCCTGGAATGGTTCAAAACATAGACAGTAAAAAGAGTCAGTTTTCTTGTATTTAAGTATTCGTTGTGCCTTTTGTATTTAATTCCGATGCAAGTTCTGTGTTTCATCGTCAATAAGAAGGTCATAGGGATGCAGTAAACCTGAAGTGAATCATCGGAATCTATAACTAGTGTCACAGGAATGGTTTAAACATAGACATTAAGAGGAGTCAGTTTTCTTGTACTTAAGTCGGCATTGTGCCTTTGGTATTTGATTCCGATGCATTTTCTGTGTTTCATCGTCAATAATAAGGTCAGAGGGATACAGTAAACCTGAAGTGAAGCATCGGAATCTATAACTAGTGTCACAGGAATGGTTCAAAGCATAGACAGTAAGAAGAGTCAGTATTCTTGTACTTAAGTCGGCATCGTGCCTTTTGTATTTAAATCCGATGCAATTTCTGTGTATCATCGTCAATAAGAAGGTCAGAGGGATACAGTAAAAATGAAGTGAAGCATCGGAATCTATAACTAGTGTCACAGGAATGGTTCAAAACATAGACAGTAGGAAGAGTCAGTTTTCTTGTACTTAAGTCGGCATTGTGCCTTTTGTATTTAATTCCGATGCAATTTCTGTGTTTCATCGTCAATAAGAAGGTCAGAGCGATACAGTAAACCTGAAGTGAAGCATCGGAATCTATAACTAGTGTCACAGGAATGGTTCAAAGCATAGACAGTAAGAAGAGTCAGTTTTCTTGTACTTATGTCGGCATTGTGCCTTTTGTATTTAACTCCGATGCAATATCTGTGTTTCATCGTCAATAAGAAGGTCAGAGAGATACAGTAAACCCGAAGTGAAGCATCGGAATCTATAACTAGTGTCACAGGAATGGTTCAATACATAGACAGTAAAAAGAGTCAGTTATCTTGTACTAAAGGTCGGCATTGTGCCTTTTCTATTTAATTCCGATGCAATTTCTGCGTTTCATAGTCAATAAGAAGTCAGTGGGATACAGTAAACCTGAAGTGAAGCATCGGAATCTATAACTAGTGTCACAGGAATGGTTCAAAGCATAGACAGTAAGAAGAGTCAGTATTCTTGTACTTAAGTCGGCATTGTGCTTTTCGTATTTATTTCCGGTGCAATTTCTGTGTTTCATTGTCAATAAGAAGGTCAGAGGGATACAGTTAAAATGAAGTGAAGCATCGGAATCTATATCTAGTGTCACAGGAATGGTTCAAAACATAGACGGTAAGAAGAGTCAGTATTCTTGTACTTAAGTCGGCATTGTGCCTTTTGTATTTAATTCCGATGCATTTTCTGTGTTTCATCGTCAATAAGAAGGTCAGAGGGATACAGTAAACCTGAAGTGAAGCATCGGAATCTATAACTAGTGTCACAGGAATGGTTCAAATCATAGACAGTAAGAGGAGTCAGTTTTCTTGCACTTAAGTCGGCATTGTGCTTTTCGTATTTATTTCCGGTGCAATTTCTGTGTTTAATAGTCAATAAGAAGGTCAGAGAGATACAGTAAACCTGAAGTGAAACATCGGAATCTATAACTAGTGTCACAGGAATGGTTCAAAACTTAGACAGTAAGAAGAGTCAGTTTTCTTGTACTTAAGTCGGCATTGTGCCTTTTCTATTTAATTCCAATGCAATTTCTGTGTATCATCGTCAATAAGAAGGTCAGAGGGATACAGTAAACCTGAAGTGAAGCATCGGAATCTATAACTAGTGTCACAGGAATGGTTCAAAACATAGACAGTAAAAAGAGTCAGTTTTCTTGTACTTAAGTATTCGTTGTGCCTTTTGTATTTAATTCCGATGCAAGTTCTGTGTTTCATCGTCAATAAGAAGGTCAGAGGGATACAGTAAACCTGAAGTGAAGCATCGGAATCTATAACTAGTGTCACAGGAATGGTTTAAACATAGACATTAAGAGGAGTCAGTTTTCTTGTACTTAAGTCGGCATTGTGCCTTTGGTATTTGATTCCGATGCAATTTCAGTGTTTCATCGTCAATAAGAAGGTCAGAGGGATATAGTGAACCTGAAGTGAAGCATCGGAATCTATAACTAGTGTCACAGGAATGGTCCAAAACATAGAGAGTAAGAAGAGTCAGTTTTCTTGTACTTAAGTCGGCATTGTGCCTTTTGTAGTTAATTCCGATGCAATTTCTGTGTTTCAATGTCAATAAGAAGGTCAGAGGGATACAGTAAACGAGAAGTGAAGCATCGGAATCTATAACTAGTGTCACAGGAATGGTTCAAAACTTAGACAGTAAGTAGAGTCAGTATTCTTGTACTTAAGTTGACATTGTGCCTTTTGTATTTAATTCCAATGCAATTTCAGTGTTTCATCAACAATAAAAAGGTCAGAGGGATACAGCAAACCTGAAGTGAAGCATCGGAATCTATATGTAGTGTCACAGGAATGGTACAAACATAGACGGTAAAAAGAGTCAGTTTTCTTGTACTTAAGTCGGCATT
Source organism: Schistocerca serialis cubense (assembly GCF_023864345.2). Classification (NCBI taxonomy): domain Eukaryota; kingdom Metazoa; phylum Arthropoda; class Insecta; order Orthoptera; family Acrididae; genus Schistocerca; species Schistocerca serialis. Next base: position 738,176 of record NC_064639.1, on the reverse strand, counting down.
GTGCCTTTTTTATTTAATTCCGATGCAATTTCTGTGTTTCATCGTCAATAAGAAGGTCAGAGGGATACAGTAAACCTGAAGTGAAGCATCGGAATCTATAACTAGTGTCACAGGAATGGTTCAAAACATAGACAGTAAGAAGAGTCAGTTTTCTTGTTCTTAAGTCGGCATTGTGCCTTTTGTATTTAACTCCGATGCAATTTCTGTGTTTCATCGTCAATAAGAAGGTCAGAGGGATACAGTAAACCCGAAGTGAAGCATCGGAATCTATAACTAGTGTCACAGGAATGGTTCAATACATAGACAGTAAAGAGAGTCAGTTATCTTGTCCTTAAGTCGGCATTGTGCCTTTTGTATTTAATTCCGATGCAATTTCTGCGTTTCATAGTCAATAAGAAGTCAGTGGGATACAGTAAACCTGAAGTGAAGCATCGGAATCTATAAGTAGTGTCACAGGAATGGTTCAAAACATAGACAGTAAGAAGAGTCAGTTTTCTTGTACTTAAGTTGGCATTGTGCCCTTAGTATTTAATTCCGATGCAATTTCTGTGTTTCATCGTCAACAAGAAGGTCATAGGGATACAGTAAACCTGAAGTGAAGCATTAGAATCTGTAACTAATGTCGCAGGAATGGTTCAAATCATAGACAGTAAGAAGACTCGGTTTTCCTGTACTTAAATAGGCATTGTGCCTTTTGTATTTAATTCCCATGCAATTTCTGTTTTTCATCGTCAATAAGAGGGTCAGAGGGATACAGTAAACATGAAGTGAAGCATCGGAATCTATAACTAGTGTCACAGGAATGGTTCAAATCATAGACAGTAGGAAGAGTCAGTTTTCTTGTACTTAAGTCGGCATTGTGCATTTTCTATCTAATTCCTATGCAATTTCTGTGATTCATCGTCAATACGAAGGGCAGAGGGATACAGTAAACCTGAAGTGAAGCAACGGAAGCTATAACTAGTGTCACAGGAATGGTTAAAACATAGACAGTAAGATGAACCGGCCTTCTTGTACTTGGGTCGGCATTGTGCCTTTTGTATTTAATTCCCATGCAATTTCTGTGTTTCATCGTTATTAAGGAGGTTAGGGGGATACAGTAAACCTCAAGTGTAGCGTCGGAATCTATAACTAGTGTCACCGGAGTGGTTCAAAACATAGTCAGTAAGAAGAGTCAGTTTTCTTGTTCATAAGTCGGCATTGTGCCTTTTGTATTTAATTCCGATGCAATTACTGTGTTTCATCGTCAATAAGAGGGTCAGAGGGATACAGTAAACATGAAGTGAAGCATCGGAATCTATATCTAGTGTCACAGGAATGCTTCAAAACATAGACGGTAAGAAGAGTCAGTTTTCTTGTACTTAAGTCGGCATTGTGCCTTTTGTATTTAATTCCGATGCAATTTCTGTGTTTCATCGTCAATAAGAAGGTCAGAGGGATACAGTAAACCTGAAGTGAAGCATCGGAATCTATAACTAGTGTCACAGGAATGGTTCAAAAGATAGACAGTAAGAAGAGTCAGTTTTCTTGTACTTAAGTCGGCATTGTGCCTTTTGTATTTAATTCCGATGCAATTTCTGTGTTTCATCGTCAATAAGAAGGTCAGAGGGATACAGTAAACCCGAAGTGAAGCATCGGAATCTATAACTAGTGTCACAGGAATGGTTCAAATCATAGACAGTAAAAAGAGTCAGTTTTCTTGTACTTAAGTCGGCATTGTGCCTTTTGTATTTAATTCCGATGCAATTTCTGCGTTTCATAGTCAATAAGAAGTCAGTGGGATACAGTAAACCTGAAGTGAAACATCGGAATCTATAAGTAGTGTCACAGGAATGGTTCAAAGCATAAACAGTAAGAAGAGTCAGTTTTCTTGTACTTAAGTTGGCATTGTGCCCATTGTATTTAATTTTGATGCAATTTCTGTGTTTCATCGTCAACAAGAAGGTCAGAGGGATACAGTGAACCTGAAGTGAAGCATCAGAATCTGTAACTAATGTCACAGGAATGGTTCAAAACATAGACAGTAAGAAGAGTCAGTTTTCCTGTACTTAAATCGGCATTGTGCCTTTTGTATTTAATTCCCATGCAATTTCAGTGTTTCATCGTCAATAAGAGGGTCAGAGGGATACAGTAAACATGAAGTGAAGCATCGGAATCTATAACTAGTGTCCCTGGAATGGTTCAAAACATAGACAGTAAAAAGAGTCAGTTTTCCTGTACTTAAGTATTCGTTGTGCCTTTTGTATTTAATTCCGATGCAAGTTCTGTGTTTCATCGTCAATAAGAAGGTCATAGGGATGCAGTAAACCTGAAGTGAATCATCGGAATCTATAACTAGTGTCACAGGAATGGTTTAAACATAGACGTTAAGAGGAGTCAGTTTTCTTGTACTTAAGTCGGCATTGTGCCTTTTGTATTTGATTCCGATGCAATTTCAGTGTTTCATCAACAGTAAAAAGGTCAGAGGGATACAGCAAACCTGAAGTGAAGCATCGGAATCTATAACTAGTGTCACAGGAATGGTTCAAAACATAGACAGTAAAAAGAGTCAGTTTTCTTGTACTTAAGTATTCGTTGTGCCTTTTGTATTTAATTCCGATGCAAGTTCTGTGTTTTATCGTCAATAAGAAGGTCAGATGGATACAGTAAACCTGAAGTGAAGCATCGGAATCTATAACTAGTGTCACAGGAATGGTTTAAACATAGACATTAAGAGGAGTCAGTTTTCTTGTACTTAAGTCGGCATTGTGCCTTTCGTATTTGATTCCGATGCAATTTCAGTGTTTCATCGTCAATAAGAAGGTCAGAGGGATATAGTGAACCTGAAGTGAAGCATCGGAATCTATAACTAGTGTCACAGGAATGGTTCAAATCATAGAGAGTAAGAAGAGTCAGTTTTCTTGTACTTAAGTCGGCATTGTGCCTTTTTTAGTTAATTCCGATGCAATTTCTGTGTTTCAATGTCAATAAGAAGGTCAGAGGGATACAGTAAACCTGAAGTGAAGCATCGGAATCTATAACTAGTGTCACAGGAATGGTTCAAAGCATAGACAGTAAGAAGAGTCAGTATTCTTGTACTTAAGTCGGCATCGTGCCTTTTGTATTTAAATCCGATGCAATTTCTGTGTATCATCGTCAATAAGAAGGTCAGAGGGATACAGTAAACATGAAGTGAAGCATCGGAATCTATACCTAGTGTCACAGGAATGGATCAAAACATAGACGGTAAGAAGAGTCAGTTCTCTTGTACTTAAGTCGGCATTGTGCCTTTTTTATTTAATTCCGATGCAATTTCTGTGTTTCATCGTCAATAAGAAGGTCAGAGGGATACAGTAAACCTGAAGTGAAGCATCGGAATCTATAACTAGTGTCACAGGAATGGTTCAAAACATAGACAGTAAGAAGAGTCAGTTTTCTTGTACTTAAGTCGGCATTGTGCCTTTTGTATTTAACTCCGATGCAATTTCTGTGTTTCATCGTCAATAAGAAGGTCAGAGGGATACAGTAAACCCGAAGTGAAGCATCGGAATCTATAACTAGTGTCACAGGAATGGTTCAAAACATAGACAGTAAGGAGAGTCAGTTTTCTTGTACTGAAGTTGGCATTGTGCCCTTTGTATTTAATTCCGATGCAATTTCTGTGTTTCATCGTCAACAAGAAGGTCAGAGGGATACAGTAAACCTGAAGTGAAGCATCAGAATCTGTAACTAATGTCTCAGGAATTGTTCAAATCATAGACAGTAAGAAGACTCAATTTTCCTGTACTTAAATCGGCATTGTGCCTTTTGTATTTAATTCCCATGCAATTTCAGTGTTTCATCGTCAATAAGAGGGTCAGAGGGATACAGTAAACATGAAGTGAAGGATCGGAATCTATAACTAGTGTCCCTGGAATGGTTCAAAACATAGACAGTAAGAAGAGTCAGTTTTCTTGTACTTAAGTCGGCATTGTGCCATTTTTATTTAATTCAGATGCAATTTTTGTGTTTCATCGTCAATCAGAAGGTCGGAGGGATACAGTAAACCTGAAGTGAAGCATCGTAATCTGTAACTAGTGTCACAGGATTGGCTCAAAACATAGAGAGTAAGAAGAGTCAGTTTTCTTGTACTTAAGTCGGCATTGTGCATTTTCTATCTAATTCCTATGCAATTTCTGTGATTCATCGTCAATAAGAAGGGCAGTGGGATACAGTAAACCCGAAGTGAAGCATAGGAATCTATAACTAGTGTCACAGGAATCGTTCAAAACATAGACAGTAAAAAGAGTCAGTTTTCTTGTACTTAAGTCGGCATTGTGCCTTTTGTATTTAATTCCGATGCAATTTCTGCGTTTCATAGTCAATAAGAAGTCAGTGGGATACAGTAAACCTGAAGTGTTGCATCGGAATCTATAACTAGTGTCACAGGAATGGTTCAAAGCATAGACAGTAAGAAGAGTCAGTATTCTTGTACTTAAGTCGGCATCGTGCCTTTTGTAGTTAATTCCGATGCAATTTCTGTGTTTCAATGTCAATAAGAAGGTCAGAGGGATACAGTAAACATGAAGTGAAGCATCGGAATCTATAACTAGTGTCACAGGAATGGTTCAAAACATAGACAGTAGGAAGAGTCAGTTTTCTTGTACTTAAGTCGGCATTGTGCATTTTCTATCTAATTCCTATGCAATTTCTGTGATTCATCGTCAATAAGAAGGGCAGAGGGATACAGTAAACCTGAAGTGAAGCAACGGAAGCTATAACTAGTGTCACAGGAATGGTTAAAACATAGACAGTAAGATGAACCGGCCTTCTAGTACTTGGGTCGGCATTGTGCCTTTTGTATTTAATTCCGATGCAATTTCTGTGTTTCATCGTTATTAAGGAGGTTAGGGGGATACAGTAAACCTCAAGTGTAGCGTCGGAATCTATAACTAGTGTCACCGGAGTGGTTCAAAACATAGACAGTAAGAAGAGTCAGTTTTCTTGTCCATAAGTCGGCATTGTGCCTTTTGTATTTAATTCCGATGCAATTTCAGTGTTTCATTGTCAATAAGAGGGTCAGAGGGATACAGTAAACATGAAGTGAAGCATCGGAATCTATAACTAGTGTCCCTGGAATGGTTCAAAACATAGACAGTAAGAAGAGTCAGTTTTCTTGTACTTAAGTCGGCATTGTGCCATTTTTATTTAATTCAGATGCAATTTTTGTGTTTCATCGTCAATCAGAAGGTCGGAGGGATACAGTAAACCTGAAGTGAAGCATCGTAATCTGTAACTAGTGTCACAGGAATCGTTCAAAACATAGACAGTAAAAAGAGTCAGTTTTCTTGTACTTAAGTCGGCATTGTGCCTTTTGTATTTAATTCCGATGCAATTTCTGCGTTTCATAGTCAATAAGAAGTCAGTGGGATACAGTAAACCTGAAGTGAAGCATCGGAATCTATAACTAGTGTCACAGGAATGGTTCAAAGCATAGACAGTAAGAAGAGTCAGTATTCTTGTACTTAAGTCGGCATCGTGCCTTTTGTAGTTAATTCCGATGCAATTTCTGTGTTTCAATGTCAATAAGAAGGTCAGAGGGATACAGTAAACCTGAAGTGAAGCATCGGAATCTATAACTAGTGAAACAGGAATGGTTCAAAGCATAGACAGTAAGAAGAGTCAGTATTCTTGTACTTAAGTCGGCATCGTGCCTTTTGTATTTAAATCCGATGCAATTTCTGTGTATCATCGTCAATAAGAAGGTCAGAGGGATACAGTAAAAATGAAGTGAAGCATCGGAATCTATAACTAGTGTCACAGGAATGGTTCAAAACATAGACAGTAGGAAGAGTCAGTTTTCTTGTACTTAAGTCGGCATTGTGCCTTTTGTATTTAATTCCGATGCAATTTCTGTGTTTCATCGTCAATAAGAAGGTCAGAGCGATACAGTAAACCTGAAGTGAAGCATCGGAATCTATAACTAGTGTCACAGGAATGGTTCAAATCATAGACAGTAAGAAGAGTCAGTTTTCTTGCACTTAAGTCGGCATTGTGCTTTTCGTATTTATTTCCGGTGCAATTTCTGTGTTTCATCGTCAATAAGAAGGTCAGAGGGATACAGTTAAAGTGAAGTGAAGCATCGGAATCTATATCTAGTGTCACAGGAATGGTTCAAAACATAGACGGTAAGAAGAGTCAGTATTCTTGTACTTAAGTCGGCATTGTGCCTTTTGTATTTAATTCCGATGCATTTTCTGTGTTTCATCGTCAATAATAAGGTCAGAGGGATACAGTAAACCTGAAGTGAAGCATTGGAATCTATAACTAGTGTCACAGGAATGGTTCAAAGCATAGACAGTAAGAAGAGTCAGTTTTCTTGTACTTATGTCGGCATTGTGCCTTTTGTATTTAACTCCGATGCAATTTCTGTGTTTCATCGTCAATAAGAAGGTCAGAGGGATACAGTAAACCCGAAGTGAAGCATCGGAATCTATAACTAGTGTCACAGGAATGGTTCAATACATAGACAGTAAAAAGAGTCAGTTATCTTGTACTAAAGGTCGGCATTGTGCCTTTTGTATTTAATTCCGATGCAATTTCTGCGTTTCATAGTCAATAAGAAGTCAGTGGGATACAGTAAACCCGAAGTGAAGCATCGGAATCTATAAGTAGTGTCACAGGAATGGTTCAAAACATAGACAGTAAGAAGAGTCAGTTTTCTTGTACTTAAGTTGGCATTCTGCCCTTAGTATTTAATTCCGATGCAATTTCTGTGTTTCATCGTCAACAAGAAGGTCATAGGGATACAGTAAACCTGAAGTGAAGCATCAGAATCTGTAACTAATGTCGCAGGAATGGTTCAAATCATAGACAGTAAGAAGACTCAGATTTCCTGTACTTAAATCGGCATTGTGCCTTTTGTATTTAATTCCCATGCAATTTCTGTGTTTCATTGTCAATAAGAGGGTCAGAGGGATACAGTGAACATGAAGTGAAGCATCGGAATCTATAACTAGTGTCACAGGAATGGTTCAAAGCATAGACAGTAGGAAGAGTCAGTTTTCTTGTACTTAAGTCGGCATTGTGCATTTTCTATCTAATTCCTATGCAATTTCTGTGATTCATCGTCAATAAGAAGGGCAGAGGGATACAGTAAACCTGAAGTGAAGCAACGGAAGCTATAACTAGTGTCACAGGAATGGTTAAAACATAGTCAGTAAGATGAACCGGCCTTCTTGTACTTGGGTCGGCATTGTGCCTTTTGTATTTAATTCCGATGCAATTTCTGTGTTTCATCGTTATTAAGGAGGTTAGGGGGATACAGTAAACCTCAAGTGTAGCGTCGGAATCTATAACTAGTGTCACCGGAGTGGTTCAAAACATAGACAGTAAGAAGAGTCAGTTTTCTTGTTCATAAGTCGGCATTGTGCCTTTTGTATTTAATTCCGATGCAATTTCAGTGTTTCATCGTCAATAAGAGGGTCAGAGGGATACAGTAAACATGAAGTGAAGCATCGGAATCTATAACTAGTGTCCCTGGAATGGTTCAAAACATAGACAGTAAGAAGAGTCAGTTTTCTTGTACTTAAGTCGGCATTGTGCCATTTTTATTTAATTCAGATGCAATTTTTGTGTTTCATCGTCAATCAGAAGGTCGGAGGGATACAGTAAACCTGAAGTGAAGCATCGTAATCTGTAACTAGTGTCACAGGATTGGCTCAAAACATAGAGAGTAAGAAGAGTCAGTTTTCTTGTACTTAAGTCGGCATTGTGCATTTTCTATCCAATTCCTATGCAATTTCTGTGATTCATCGTCAATAAGAAGGGCAGTGGGATACAGTAAACCCGAAGTGAAGCATCGGAATCTATAACTAGTGTCACAGGAATCGTTCAAAACATAGACAGTAAAAAGAGTCAGTTTTCTTGTACTTAAGTCGGCATTGTGCCTTTTGTATTTAATTCCGATGCAATTTCTGCGTTTCATAGTCAATAAGAAGTCAGTGGGATACAGTAAACCTGAAGTGAAGCATCGGAATCTATAACTAGTGTCACAGGAATGGTTCAAAGCATAGACAGTAAGAAGAGTCAGTATTCTTGTACTTAAGTCGGCATCGTGCCTTTTGTAGTTAATTCCGATGCAATTTCTGTGTTTCAATGTCAATAAGAAGGTCAGAGGGATACAGTAAACCTGAAGTGAAGCATCGGAATCTATAACTAGTGTCACAGGAATGGTTCAAAGCATAGACAGTAAGAAGAGTCAGTATTCTTGTACTTAAGTCGGCATCGTGCCTTTTGTATTTAAATCCGATGCAATTTCTGTGTATCATCGTCAATAAGAAGGTCAGAGGGATACAGTAAAAATGAAGTGAAGCATCGGAATCTATAACTAGTGTCACAGGAATGGTTCAAAACATAGACAGTAGGAAGAGTCAGTTTTCTTGTACTTAAGTCGGCATTGTGCCTTTTGTATTTAATTCCGATGCAATTTCTGTGTTTCATCGTCAATAAGAAGGTCAGAGCGATACAGTAAACCTGAAGTGAAGCATCGGAATCTATAACTAGTGTCACAGGAATGGTTCAAATCATAGACAGTAAGAAGAGTCAGTTTTCTTGCACTTAAGTCGGCATTGTGCCTTTCGTATTTGTTTCCGGTGCAATTTCTGTGTTTCATCGTCAATAAGAAGGTCAGAGGGATACAGTTAAAATGAAGTGAAGCATCGGAATCTATATCTAGTGTCACAGGAATGGATCAAAACATAGACGGTAAGAAGAGTCAGTATTCTTGTACTTAAGTCGGCATTGTGCCTTTTGTATTTAATTCCGATGCATTTTCTGTGTTTCATCGTCAATAATAAGGTCAGAGGGATACAGTAAACCTGAAGTGAAGCATCGGAATCTATAACTACTGTCACAGGAATGGTTCAAAGCATAGACAGTAAGAAGAGTCAGTTTTCTTGTACTTATGTCGGCATTGTGCCTTTTGTATTTAACTCCGATGCAATTTCTGTGTTTCATCGTCAATAAGAAGGTCAGAGGGATACAGTAAACCCGAAGTGAAGCATCGGAGTCTATAACTAGTGTCACAGGAATGGTTCAATACATAGACAGTAAAAAGAGTCAGTTATCTTGTACTAAAGGTCGGCATTGTGCCTTTTGTATTTAATTCCGATGCAATTTCTGCGTTTCATAGTCAATAAGAAGTCAGTGCGATACAGTAAACCTGAAGTGAAGCATCGGAATCTATAAGTAGTGTCACAGGAATGGTTCAAAACATAGACAGTAAGAAGAGTCAGTTTTCTTGTACTTAAGTTGGCATTGTGCCCTTAGTATTTAATTCCGATGCAATTTCTGTGTTTCATCGTCAACAAGAAGGTCATAGGGATACAGTAAACCTGAAGTGAAGCATCAGAATCTGTAACTAATGTCGCAGGAATGGTTCAAATCATAGACAGTAAGAAGACTCAGATTTCCTGTACTTAAATCGGCATTGTGCCTTTTGTATTTAATTCCCATGCAATTTCTGTGTTTCATTGTCAATAAGAGCGTCAGAGGGATACAGTAAACATGAAGTGAAGCATCGGAATCTATAACTAGTGTCACAGGAATGGTTCAAACCATAGACAGTAGGAAGAGTCAGTTTTCTTGTACTTAAGTCGGCATTGTGCATTTTCTATCTAATTCCTATGCAATTTCTGTGATTCATCGTCAATAAGAAGGGCAGAGGGATACAGTAAACCTGAAGTGAAGCAACGGAAGCTATAACTAGTGTCACAGGAATGGTTAAAACATAGACAGTAAGATGAACCGGCCTTCTTGTACTTGGGTCGGCATTGTGCCTTTTGTATTTAATTCCAATGCAATTTCTGTGTTTCATCGTTATTAAGGAGGTTAGGGGGATACAGTAAACCTCAAGTGTAGCGTCGGAATCTATAACTAGTGTCACCGGAGTGGTTCAAAACATAGACAGTAAGAAGAGTCAGTTTTCTTGTTCATAAGTCGGCATTGTGCCTTTTGTATTTAATTCCGATGCAATTTCTGTGTTTCATCGTCAATAAGAGGGTCAGAGGGATACAGTAAACATGAAGTGAAGCATCGGAATCTATATCTAGTGTCACAGGAATGCTTATAAACATAGACGGTAAGAAGAGTCAGTTTTCTTGTACTTAAGTCGGCATTGTGCCTTTTGTATTTAATTCCGATGCAATATCTGTGTTTCATCGTCAATAAGATGGTCAGAGGGATACAGTAAACCTGAAGTGAAGCATCGGAATCTATAACTAGTGTCACAGGAATGGTTCAAAAGATAGACAGTAAGAAGAGTCAGTTTTCTTGTACTTAAGTCGGCATTGTGCCTTTTGTATTTAACTCCGATGCAATTTCTGTGTTTCATCGTCAATAAGAAGGTCAGAGGGTACAGTAAACCCGAAGTGAAGCATCGGAATCTATAACTAGTGTCACAGGAATCGTTCAAATCATAGACAGTAAAAAGAGTCAGTTTTCTTGTACTTAAGTCGGCATTGTGCCTTTTGTATTTAATTCCGATGCAATTTCTGCGTTTCATAGTCAATAAGAAGTCGGTGGGATACAGTAAACCTGAAGTGAAACATCGGAATCTATAAGTAGTGTCACAGGAATGGTTCAAAGCATAAACAGTAAGAAGAGTCAGTTTTCTTGTACTTAAGTTGGCATTGTGCCCATTGTATTTAAATTTGATTCAATTTCTATGTTTCATCGTCAACAAGAAGGTCAGAGGGATACAGTGAACCTGAAGTGAAGCATCAGGATCTGTAACTAATGTCACAGGAATGGTTCAAAACATAGACAGTAAGAAGAGTCAGTATTCCTGTACTTAAATCTGCATTGTGCCTTTTGTATTTAATTCCCATGCAATTTCAGTGTTTCATCGTCAATAAGAGGGTCAGAGGGATACAGTAAACATGAAGTGAAGCATCGGAATCTATAACTAGTGTCCCTGGAATGGTTCAAAACATAGACAGTAAAAAGAGTCAGTTTTCTTGTATTTAAGTATTCGTTGTGCCTTTTGTATTTAATTCCGATGCAAGTTCTGTGTTTCATCGTCAATAAGAAGGTCATAGGGATGCAGTAAACCTGAAGTGAATCATCGGAATCTATAACTAGTGTCACAGGAATGGTTTAAACATAGACATTAAGAGGAGTCAGTTTTCTTGTACTTAAGTCGGCATTGTGCCTTTGGTATTTGATTCCGATGCAATTTCAGTGTTTCATCGTCAATAAGAAGGTCAGAGGGATATAGTGAACCTGAAGTGAAGCATCGGAATCTATAACTAGTGTCACAGGAATGGTTCAAAACATAGACAGAAAGGAGAGTCAGTTTTCTTGTACTTAAGTTGGCATTGTGCCCTTTGTATTTAATTCCGATGCAATTTCTGTGTTTCATCGTCAACAAGAAGGTCAGAGGGATACAGTAAACCTGAAGTGAAGCATCAGAATCTGTAACTAATGTCTCAGGAATTGTTCAAATCATAGACAGTAAGAAGACTCAATTTTCCTGTACTTAAATCGGCATTGTGCCTTTTGTATTTAATTCCCATGCAATTTCAGTGTTTCATCGTCGATAAGAGGGTCAGAGGGATACAGTAAACATGAAGTGAAGCATCGGAATCTATAACTAGTGTCCCTGGAATGGTTCAAAACATAGACAGTAAGAAGAGTCAGTTTTCTTGTACTTAAGTCGGCATTGTGCCATTTTTATTTAATTCAAATGCAATTTTTGTGTTTCATCGTCAATCAGAAGGTCGGAGGGATACAGTAAACCTGAAGTGAAGCATCGTAATCTGTAACTAGTGTCACAGGATTGGCTCAAAACATAGACAGTAAGAAGAGTCAGTTATCTTGTACTTAAGTCGGCATTGTGCATTTTCTATCTAATTCCTATGCAATTTCTGTGATTCATCGTCAATAAGAAGGGCAGAGGGATACAGTAAACCCGAAGTGAAGCATCGGAATCTATAACTAGTGTCACAGGAATCGTTCAAAACATAGACAGTAAAAAGAGTCAGTTTTCTTGTACTTAAGTCGGCATTGTGCCTTTTGTATTTAATTCCGATGCAATTTCTGCGTTTCATAGTCAATAAGAAGTCAGTGGGATACAGTAAACCTGAAGTGAAACATCGGAATCTATAAGTAGTGTCACAGGAATGGTTCAAAACATAAACAGTAAGAAGAGTCAGTTTACTTGTACTTAAGTCATCATTGTGCCTTTTGTATTTAATTACGATGCAATTTCTGTGTTTCATCGTCAATAAGAAGGTCAGAGGGATACAGTAAACCTGAAGTGAAGCATCGGAATCTATAAGTAGTGTCACAGGAATGGTTCAAAACATAGACAGTAAGAAGAGTCAGTTTTCTTGTACTTAAGTTAACATTGTGCCATTGTATTTAATTACGATGCAATTTCTGTGTTTCATCGTCAACAAGAAGGTCAGAGGGATACAGTGAACCTGAAGTGAAGCATCAGAATCTGTAACTAATGTCACAGGAATGGTTCAAAACATAGACAGTAAGAAGAGTCAGTTTTCCTGTACTTAAATCGGCATTGTGCCTTTTGTATTTAATTCCGATGCAATATCCGTGTTTCCTCTTCAATAAGAAGGTCAGAGGGATACAGTAAACCCGAAGTGAAGCTTCGGAATCTATAACTAGTGTCACAGGCATGGTTCAAAACATAGACAGTAAGAAGAGTCAGTTTTCTTGTACTGAAGTCGGCATTGTGCCTTTTGTATTTAATTCCGATGCAATTTCTGTGTTTCATCGTCAATAAGAACGTCAGAGGGATACAGTAAAGCTGATGTGAAGTTTCGGAATCTATAACTAGTGTCACAGGAATTGTTCAAAACTTAGACAGTAAGAAGAATCAGTTTTCTTGTACTTAAGTCGGCATTGTGCCTTTTGTATTTAATTCCGATGCAATTTCTGTGTTTCATCGTCAATAAGAACGTCAGAGGGATACAGTAAACCTGAAGTGAAGCATCGGAATCTATAACTAGAGTCACAGGAATGGTTCAAAACATAGACAGTAAGAAGAGTCAGTTTTCTTGTACTTAATTCGGCAATGTGCCTTTTGTATATAATTCCGTTGCAATTTCTGTGTTCCATAGTCAATAAGAAGGTCAGAGGGATACAGTAAACCTGTGGTGAAGCATCGGAATCTATATCTAGTGTCACTGGAATGGTTCAAAACTTAGACAGTAAGTAGAGTCAGTATTCTTGTACTTAAGTTGACATTGTGCCTTTTGTATTTAATTCCAATGCAATATCAGTGTTTCATCAACAATAAAAAGGTCAGAGGGATACAGCAAACCTGAAGTGAAGCATCGGAATCTATAACTAGTGTCACTGGAATGGTTCAAATCATAGACAGTAAGAGGAGTCAGTTTTCTTGCACTTAAGTCGGCATTGTGCTTTTCGTATTTATTTCCGGTGCAAATTCTGTGTTTCATCGTCAATAAGAAGGTCAGAGGGATACAGTAAACCTGAAGTGAAGCATCGGAATCTATAACTAGTGTCACAGGAATGGTTCAAAACGTAGACAGTAAGAAGAGTCAGTTTTCTTGTACTTATGTCGGCATTGTGCCTTTTGTATCTAATTCCAATGCAATTTCTGTGTATCATCGTCAATAAGAAGGTCAGAGGGATACAGTAAACCTAAAGTGAAGCATCGGAATCTATAACTAGTGTCACAGGAATGGTTCAAAACATAGACATTAAAAAGAGTCAGTTTTCTTGTACTTAAGTATTCGTTGTGCCTTTTGTATTTAATTCCGATGCAAGTTCTGTGTTTCATCGTCAATAAGAAGGTCAGAGGGATACAGTAAACCTGAAGTGAAGCATCGGAATCTATAACTAGTGTCACAGGATTGGTTTAAACATAGACATTAAGAGGAGTGAGTTTTCTTGTACTTAAGTCGGCATTGTGCCTTTTGTAGTTAATTCCGATGCAATTTCTGTGTTTCAATGTCAATAAGAAGGACAGAGGGATACAGTAAAATTGAAGTGAAGCATCGGAATCTATAACTTGTGTCACAGGAATGGTTCAAAGCATAGACAGTAAGAAGAGTCAGTATTCTTGTACTTAAGTCGGCATCGTGCCTTTTGTATTTAAATCCGATGCAATTTCTGTGTATCATCGTCAATAAGAAGGTCAGAGGGATACAGTAAACCTGAAGTGATGCATCGGAATCTATAACTAGTGTCACAGGAATGGTTCAAAACATAGCCAGTAAGAAGAGTCAGTTTTCTTGTACTTAAGTCGGCATTGTGCCTTTTGTATTTAACTCCGAAGCAATTTCTGTGTTTCATCGTCAATAAGAAGGTCAGAGGGATACAGTAAACCCGAAGTGAAGCATCGGAATCTATAACTAGTGTCACAGGAATGGTTCAAAACATAGACAGTAAAAAGGGTCAGTTTTCTTGTACTGAAGTCGGCATTGTGCCTTTTGTATTTAATTCCGATGCAATTTCTGTGTTTCATCGTCAATAAGAAGGTCAGAGGGATACAGTAAACCTGAAGTGAAGCATCGGAATCTACAACTAGTGTCACAGGAATGGTTCAAAACATAGACAGTAAGAAGAGTCAGTTTTCTTGTACTTAATTCGGCATTGTGCCTTTTGTATTTAATTCCGTTGCAATTTCTGTGTTTCATCGTCAATAAGAAGGTCAGAGGGATACAGTAAACCTGAAGTGAAGCATCGGAATCTATATCTAGTGTCACAGGAATGGTTCAAAACATAGACGGTAAGAAGAGTCAGTTTTCTTGTACTTAAGTCGGCATTGTGCCTTTTGTATTTAATTCAGATGCAATTTCTGTGTTTCATCGTCAATAAGAAGGTCAGAGGGATACAGTAAACCTGAAGTGAAGCATCGGAATCTATAACTAGTGTCACAGGAATGGTTCAAAAGATAGACAGTAAGAAGAGTCAGTTTTCTTGTATTTAAGTCGTCATTGTGCCTTTTGTATTTAACTCCGATGCAATTTCTGTGTTTCATCGTCAATAAGAAGGTCAGAGGGATACAGTAAACCCGAAGTGAAGCATCGGAATCTATAACTAGTGTCACAGGAATCGTTCAAAACATAGACAGTAAAAAGAGTCAGTTTTCTTGTACTTAAGTCGGCATTGTGCCTTTTGTATTTAATTCCGATGCAATTTCTGCGTTTCATAGTCAATAAGAAGTCAGTGGGATACAGTAAACCTGAAGTGAAACATCGGAATCTATAAGTAGTGTCACAGGAATGGTTCAAAACATAAACAGTAAGAAGAGTCAGTTTACTTGTACTTAAGTCATCATTGTGCCTTTTGTATTTAATTCCGATGCAATTTCGGTGTTTCATCGTCAATAAGTCAGTTTTCTTGTACTTAAGTTGGCATTGTGCCCATTGTATTTAATTACGATGCAATTTCTGTGTTTCATCGTCAACAAGAAGGTCAGAGGGATACAGTGAACCTGAAGTGAAGCATCAGAATCTGTAACTAATGTCACAGGAATGGTTCAAAACATAGACAGTAAGAAGAGTCAGTTTTCCTGTACTTAAATCGGCATTGTACCTTTTGTATTTAATTCCGATGCAATTTCTGTGTTTCCTCTTCAATAAGAAGGTCAGAGGGATACAGTAAACCTGAAGTGTAGCATCGGAATCTATAACTAGTGTCACAGGAATGGTTCAAAACATAGACAGTAAGAAGATTCAATTTCCTTGTACTTAATTCGGCATTGTTCCTTTTCTATTTAATTCCGATGCAATATCTATGTTTCATCGTCAATAACAAGGTCAGAGGGATACAGTATACCTGAAGTGAAGCATCGGAATCTATAACTAGTGTCACAGGCATGGTTCAAAACATAGACAGTAAGAAGAGTCAGTTTTCTTGTACTGAAGCCGGCATTGTGCCTTTTGTATTTAATTCCGATGCAATTTCGGTGTTTCATCGTCAATAAGAACGTCAGAGGGATACAGTGAAGCTGACGCTAAGTTTCGGAATCTATAACTAGTGTCACAGGAATTTTTCAAAACTTAGACAGCAAGAAGAATCAGTTTTCTTGTACTTAAGTCGGCATTGTGCCTTTTGTATTTAATTCCGATGCAATTTCTGTGTTTCATCGTCAATACGAAGGTCAGAGGGATACAGTAAACCTGAAGTGAAGCATCGGAATCTATAACTAAAGTCACAGGAATGGTTCAAAACATAGACAGTAAGAAGAGTCAGTTTTCTTGTACTTAATTCGGCATTGTGCCTTTTGTATTTAATTCCGTTGCAATTTCTGTGTTTCATAGTCAATAAGAAGGTCAGAGGGATACAGTAAACCTGAGGTGAAGCATCGAAATCTATAACTAGTGTCACTGGAATGGTTCAAAACATAGACAGTAAGAAGAGTCAGTTTTCTTGTACTTAAGTCGGCATTGTTCCGTTTGTACTTAATTCCGATGCAATTTCTGTGTTTCATCGTCAATAAGAAGCTCGGAGGGACACAGTAAACCTCAAGTGAAGCATCGGAACCTATAACTAGTGTCAAAGGAATGGTTCAAAACAGTCAGTAAGAAGAGTCAGTTTTCTTGTACTTAAGTCGGCATTGTGCCTTTTGTATTTACTTTCGATGCAATTTCTGTGTTTCATCGTCAATAAGAAGGTCAGAGGGATACAGTAAACATGAAGTGAAGCATCGGAATCTATAACTAGTGTCACATCAATGGTTCAAACATAGACAGAAAGAAGAGTCAGTTTTCTTGTACATAATCCGGCATTGTGACTTTTGTATTTAATTCGGATGCAATTTCTGTGTTTCATCGTCATTAAGAAGGTCATAGGGATACAGTAAACGTGAAGTGAAGCATCGGAATCTATAACTAGTGTCACAGGAATGGTTCAAAACTTAGACAGTAAGTAGAGTCAGTATTCTTGTACTTAAGTTGACATTGTGCCTCTTGTATTTAATTCCAATGCAATATCAGTGTTTCATCAACAATAAAAAGGTCAGAGGGATACAGCAAAACCTGAAGTGAAGCATCGGATTCTATAACTAGTGTCACAGGAATGGTTCAAAGCTTAGACAGTAAGAAGAGTCAGTTTTCTTGTACTTAAGTCGGTATTGTGCCTTTTGTATTTAATTCCACTGCAATTTCTGTGTATCATCGTCAATAAGAAGGTCAGAGGGATACAGTAAACCTGAAGTGAAGCATCGGAATCTATAACTAGTGTCACTAAAATGGTTCAAATCATAGACAGTAAGAGGAGTCAGTTTTCTTGCACTTAAGGCGGCATTGTGCTTTTCGTATTTATTTCCGGTGCAATTTTTGTGTTTCATCGTCAATAAGAAGGTCAGAGGGATACAGTAAACCTGAAGTGAAGCATCAGAATCTATAACTAGTGTCACAGGAATGGTTCAAAACTTAGACAGTAAGAAGAGTCAGTTTTCTTGTACTTTTGTCGCCATTGTGTCTTTTGTATTTAATTCCAATCCAATTTCTGTGTATCATCGTCAATAAGAAGGTCACAGGGATACAGTAAACCAGAAGTGAAGCATCGGAATCTATAACTAGTGTCACAGGAATGGTTCAAAACATAGACAGTAAAAAGAGTCAGTTTTCTTGTACTTAAGTATTCGTTGTGCCTTTTGTATTTAATTCCGATGCAAGTTCTGTGTTTCATCGTCAATAAGAAGGTCAGAGGGATACAGTAAACCTGAAGTGAAGCATCGGAATCTATAACTAGTGTCACAGGATTGGTTTAAACATAGACATTAAGAGGAGTCAGTTTTCTTGTACTTAAGTCGGCATTGTGCCTTTTGTATTTGATTCCGATGCAATTTAAGTGTTTCATCGTCAATACGAAGGTCAGAGGGATACAGTAAACCTGAAGTGAAGCATCGGAATCTATAACTAGTGTCACTGGAATGGTTCAAAACATAGACAGTAAGAAGAGTCAGTTTTCTTGTACTTAAGTCGGCATTGTTCCGTTTGTACTTAATTCCGATGCAATTTCTGTGTTTCATCGTCAATAAGAAGCTCGGAGGGACACAGTAAACCTCAAGTGAAGCATCGGAACCTATAACTAGTGTCAAAGGAATGGTTCAAAACAGTCAGTAAGAAGAGTCAGTTTTCTTGTACTTAAGTCGGCATTGTGCCTTTTGTATTTACTTTCGATGCAATTTCTGTGTTTCATCGTCAATAAGAAGGTCAGAGGGATACAGTAAACATGAAGTGAAGCATCGGAATCTATAACTAGTGTCACATCAATGGTTCAAACATAGACAGAAAGAAGAGTCAGTTTTCTTGTACATAATCCGGCATTGTGACTTTTGTATTTAATTCGGATGCAATTTCTGTGTTTCATCGTCATTAAGAAGGTCATAGGGATACAGTAAACGTGAAGTGAAGCATCGGAATCTATAACTAGTGTCACAGGAATGGTTCAAAACTTAGACAGTAAGTAGAGTCAGTATTCTTGTACTTAAGTTGACATTGTGCCTCTTGTATTTAATTCCAACGCAATATCAGTGTTTCATCAACAATAAAAAGGTCAGAGGGATACAGCAAAACCTGAAGTGAAGCATCGGATTCTATAACTAGTGTCACAGGAATGGTTCAAAACTTAGACAGTAAGAAGAGTCAGTTTTCTTGTACTTAAGTCGCCATTGTGCCTTTTGTATTTAATTCCAATCCAATTTCTGTGTATCATCGTCAATAAGAAGGTCACAGGGATACAGTAAACCTGAAGTGAAGCATCGGAATCTATAACTAGTGTCACAGGAATGGTTCAAAACATAGACAGTAAAAAGAGTCAGTTTTCTTGTACTTAAGTATTCGTTGTGCCTTTTGTATTTAATTCCGATGCAAGTTCTGTGTTTCATCGTCAATAAGAAGGTCAGAGGGATACAGTAAACCTGAAGTGAAGCATCGGAATCTATAACTAGTGTCACAGGATTGGTTTAAACATAGACATTAAGAGGAGTCAGTTTTCTTGTACTTAAGTCGGCATTGTGCCTTTTGTATTTGATTCCGATGCAATTTAAGTGTTTCATCGTCAATAAGAAGGTCAGAGGGATATAGTGAACCTGAAGTGAAGCATCGGAATCTATAACTAGTGTCACAGGAATGGTTCAAAACATTGAGAGTAAGAAGAGTCAGTTTTCTTGTACTTAAGTCGGCATTGTGCCTTTTGTAGTTAATTCCGATGCAATTTCTGTGTTTTAATGTCAATAAGAAGGTCAGAGGGATACAGTAAACCTGAAGTGAAGCATCGGAATCTATAACTAGTGTCACAGGAATGGTTCAAAGCATAGACAGTAAGAAGAGTCAGTATTCTTGTACTTAAGTCGGCATCGTGAGTTTTGTATTTAAATCCGATGCAATTTCTGTGTATCATCGTCAATAAGAAGGTCAGAGGGATACAGTACACCTGAAGTGATGCATGGGAATCTATAACTAGTGTCACAGGAATGGTTCAAAACATAGACAGTAAGAAGAGTCAGTTTTCTTGTACTTAAGTCGGCATTGTGCCTTTTGTATTTAACTCCGATGCAATTTCTGTGTTTCATCGTCAATAAGAAGGTCAGAGGGATACAGTAAACCCGAAGTGAAGCTTCGGAATCTATAACTAGTGTCACAGCAATGGTTCAAAACATAGACAGTAAAAAGAGTCAGTTTTCTTGTACTTAAGTCGGCATTGTGCCTTTTGTATTTAATTCCGATGCAATTTCTGCGTTTCATAGTCAATAAGAAGTCAGTGGGATACAGTAAACCTGAAGTGAAGCATCGGAATCTATAAGTAGTGTCACAGGAATGGTTCAAAACATAGACAGTAAGAAGAGTCAGTTCTCTTGTACATAAGTTGGCATTGTGCCCATTGTATTTAATTACGATGCAATTTCTGTGTTTCATCGTCAACAAGAAGGTCAGAGGGATACAGTAAACCTGAAGTGAAGCATCAGAATCTGTAACTAATGTCACAGGAATGGTTCAAAACATAAACAGTAAGAAGAGTCAGTTCTCTTGTACATAAGTTGGCATTGTGCCCATTGTATTTAATTACGATGCAATTTCTGTGTTTCATCGTCAATAAGAAGGTCAGAGGGATACAGTAAACCTGAAGTGAAGCATCGGAATCTATAAGTAGTGTCACAGGAATGGTTCAAAACATAGACAGTAAGAAGAGTCAGTTTTCTTGTACTTAATTTAACATTGTGCCATTGTATTTAATTACGATGCAATTTCTGTGTTTCATCGTCAACAAGAAGGTCAGAGGGATACAGTGAACCTGAAGTGAAGCATCAGAATCTGTAACTAATGTCACAGGAATGGTTCAAAACATAGACAGTAAGAAGAGTCAGTTTTCCTGTACTTAAATCGGCATTGTGCCTTTTGTATTTAATTCCGATGCAATATCCGTGTTTCCTCTTCAATAAGAAGGTCAGAGGGATACAGTAAACCTGAAGTGAAGCTTCGGAATCTATAACTAGTGTCACAGGCATGGTTCAAAACATAGACAGTAAGAAGAGTCAGTTTTCTTGTACTGAAGTCGGCATTGTGCCTTTTGTATTTAATTCCGATGCAATTTCTGTGTTTCATCGTCAATAAGAACGTCAGAGGGATACAGTAAAGCTGACGTGAAGTTTCGGAATCTATAACTAGTGTCACAGGAATTGTTCAAAACTTAGACAGTAAGAAGAATCAGTTTTCTTGTACTTAAGTCGGCATTGTGCCTTTTGTATTTAATTCCGATGCAATTTCTGTGTTTCATCGTCAATAAGAAGGTCAGAGGGATACAGTAAACCTGAAGTGAAGCATCTGAATCTATAACTAGAGTCACAGGAATGGTTCAAAACATAGACAGTAAGAAGAGTCAGTTTTCTTGTACTTAAGTTGACATTGTGCCTTTTGTATTTAATTCCAATGCAATATCAGTGTTTCATCAACAATAAAAAGGTCAGAGGGATACAGCAAACCTGAAGTGAAGCATCGGAATCTATAACTAGTGTCACTGGAATGGTTCAAATCATAGACAGTAAGAGGAGTCAGTTTTCTTGCACTTAAGTCGGCATTGTGCTTTTCGTATTTATTTCCGGTGCAATTTCTGTGTTTCATCGTCAATAAGAAGGTCAGAGGGATACAGTAAACCTGAAGTGAAGCATCGGAATCTATAACTAGGGTCACAGGAATGGTTCAAAACGTAGACAGTAAGAAGAGTCAGTTTTCTTGTACTTATGTCGGCATTGTGCCTTTTGTATTTAATTCCAATGCAATTTCTGTGTATCATCGTCAATAAGAAGGTCAGAGGGATACAGTAAACCTAAAGTGAAGCATCGGAATCTATAACTAGTGTCACAGGAATGGTTCAAAACATAGACAGTAAAAAGAGTCAGTTTTCTTGTACTTAAGTATTCGTTGTGCCTTTTGTATTTAATTCCGATGCAAGTTCTGTGTTTCATCGTCAATAAGAAGGTCAGAGGGATACAGTAAACCTGAAGTGAAGCATCGGAATCTATAACTAGTGTCACAGGATTGGTTTAAACATAGACATTAAGAGAAGTGAGTTTTCTTGTACTTAAGTCGGCATTGTGCCTTTTGTAGTTAATTCCGATGCAATTTCTGTGTTTCAATGTCAATAAGAAGGACAGAGGGATACAGTAAAATTGAAGTGAAGCATCGGAATCTATAACTAGTGTCACAGGAATGGTTCAAAGCATAGACAGTAAGAAGAGTCAGTATTCTTGTACTTAAGTCGGCATCGTGCCTTTTGTATTTAAATCCGATGCAATTTCTGTGTATCATCGTCAATAAGAAGGTCAGAGGGATACAGTAAACCTGAAGTGATGCATCGGAATCTATAACTAGTGTCACAGGAATGGTTCAAAACATAGACAGTAAGAAGAGTCAGTTTTCTTGTACTTAAGTCGGCATTGTGCCTTTTGTATTTAACTCCGAAGCAATTTCTGTGTTTCATCGTCAATAAGAAGGTCAGAGGGATACAGTAAACCCGAAGTGAAGCATCGGAATCTATAACTAGTGTCACAGGAATGGTTCAAAACATAGACAGTAAAAAGGGTCAGTTTTCTTGTACTGAAGTCGGCATTGTGCCTTTTGTATTTAATTCCGATGCAATTTCTGTGTTTCATCGTCAATAAGAACGTCAGAGGGATACAGTAAAGCTGACGTGAAGTTTCGGAATCTATAACTAGTGTCACAGGAATTGTTCAAAACTTAGACAGTAAGAAGAATCAGTTTTCTTGTACTTAAGTCGGCATTGTGCCTTTTGTATTTAATTCCGATGCAATTTCTGTGTTTCATCGTCAATAAGAAGGTCAGAGGGATACAGTAAACCTGAAGTGAAGCATCGGAATCTACAACTAGAGTCACAGGAATGGTTCAAAACATAGACAGTAAGAAGAGTCAGTTTTCTTGTACTTAATTCGGCATTGTGCCTTTTGTATTTAATTCCGTTGCAATTTCTGTGTTTCATCGTCAATAAGAAGGTCAGAGGGATACAGTAAACCTGAAGTGAAGCATCGGAATCTATATCTAGTGTCACAGGAATGGTTCAAAACATAGACGGTAAGAAGAGTCAGTTTTCTTGTACTTAAGTCGGCATTGTGCCTTTTGTATTTAATTCAGATGCAATTTCTGTGTTTCATCGTCAATAAGAAGGTCAGAGGGATACAGTAAACCTGAAGTGAAGCATCGGAATCTATAACTAGTATCACAGGAATGGTTCAAAAGATAGACAGTAAGAAGAGTCAGTTTTCTTGTATTTAAGTCGTCATTGTGCCTTTTGTATTTAACTCCGATGCAATTTCTGTGTTTCATCGTCAATAAGAAGGTCAGAGGGATACAGTAAACCCGAAGTGAAGCATCGGAATCTATAACTAGTGTCACAGGAATCGTTCAAAACATAGACAGTAAAAAGAGTCAGTTTTCTTGTACTTAAGTCGGCATTGTGCCTTTTGTATTTAATTCCGATGCAATTTCTGCGTTTCATAGTCAATAAGAAGTCAGTGGGATACAGCAAACCTGAAGTGAAACATCGGAATCTATAAGTAGTGTCACAGGAATGGTTCAAAACATAAACAGTAAGAAGAGTCAGTTTACTTGTACTTAAGTCATCATTGTGCCTTTTGTATTTAATTCCGATGCAATTTCGGTGTTTCATCGTCAATAAGTCAGTTTTCTTGTACTTAAGTTGGCATTGTGCCCATTGTATTTAATTACGATGCAATTTCTGTGTTTCATCGTCAACAAGAAGGTCAGAGGGATACAGTGAACCTGAAGTGAAGCATCAGAATCTGTAACTAATGTCACAGGAATGGTTCAAAACATAGACAGTAAGAAGAGTCAGTTTTCCTGTACTTAAATCGGCATTGTACCTTTTGTATTTAATTCCGATGCAATTTCTGTGTTTCCTCTTCAATAAGAAGGTCAGAGGGATACAGTAAACCTGAAGTGTAGCATCGGAATCTATAACTAGTGTCACAGGAATGGTTCAAAACATAGACAGTAAGAAGATTCAATTTCCTTGTACTTAATTCGGCATTGTTCCTTTTCTATTTAATTCCGATGCAATATCTATGTTTCATCGTCAATAACAAGGTCAGAGGGATACAGTATACCTGAAGTGAAGCATCGGAATCTATAACTAGTGTCACAGGCATGGTTCAAAACATAGACAGTAAGAAGAGTCAGTTTTCTTGTACTGAAGTCGGCATTGTGCCTTTTGTATTTAATTCCGATGCAATTTCGGTGTTTCATCGTCAATAAGAACGTCAGAGGGATACAGTAAAGCTGACGTGAAGTTTCGGAATCTATAACTAGTGTCACAGGAATTTTTCAAAACTAAGACAGTAAGAAGAATCAGTTTTCTTGTACTTAAGTCGGCATTGTGCCTTTTGTATTTAATTCCGATGCAATTTCTGTGTTTCATCGTCAATACGAAGGTCAGAGGGATACAGTAAACCTGAAGTGAAGCATCGGAATCTATAACTAGAGTCACAGGAATGGTTCAAAACATAGACAGTAAGAAGAGTCAGTTTTCTTGTACTTAATTCGGCATTGTGCCTTTTGTATTTAATTCCGTTGCAATTTCTGTGTTTCATAGTCAATAAGAAGGTCAGAGGGATACAGTAAACCTGAGGTGAAGCATCGAAATCTATAACTAGTGTCACTGGAATGGTTCAAAACATAGACAGTAAGAAGAGTCAGTTTTCTTGTACTTAAGTCGGCATTGTTCCGTTTGTACTTAATTCCGATGCAATTTCTGTGTTTCATCGTCAATAAGAAGCTCGGAGGGACACAGTAAACCTCAAGTGAAGCATCGGAACCTATAACTAGTGTCAAAGGAATGGTTCAAAACAGTCAGTAAGAAGAGTCAGTTTTCTTGTACTTAAGTCGGCATTGTGCCTTTTGTATTTACTTTCGATGCAATTTCTGTGTTTCATCGTCAATAAGAAGGTCAGAGGGATACAGTAAACATGAAGTGAAGCATCGGAATCTATAACTAGTGTCACATCAATGGTTCAAACATAGACAGAAAGAAGAGTCAGTTTTCTTGTACATAATCCGGCATTGTGACTTTTGTATTTAATTCGGATGCAATTTCTGTGTTTCATCGTCATTAAGAAGGTCATAGGGATACAGTAAACGTGAAGTGAAGCATCGGAATCTATAACTAGTGTCACAGGAATGGTTCAAAACTTAGACAGTAAGTAGAGTCAGTATTCTTGTACTTAAGTTGACATTGTGCCTCTTGTATTTAATTCCAATGCAATATCAGTGTTTCATCAACAATAAAAAGGTCAGAGGGATACAGCAAAACCTGAAGTGAAGCATCGGAATCTATAACTAGTGTCACAGGAATGGTTCAAAACTTAGACAGTAAGAAGAGTCAGTTTTCTTGTACTTAAGTCGGAATTGTGCCTTTTGTATTTAATTCCACTGCAATTTCTGTGTATCATCGTCAATAAGAAGGTCAGAGGGATACAGTAAACCTGAAGTGAAGCATCGGAATCTATAACTAGTGTCACTAAAATGGTTCAAATCATAGACAGTAAGAGGAGTCAGTTTTCTTGCACTTAAGGCGGCATTGTGCTTTTCGTATTTATTTCCGGTGCAATTTTTGTGTTTCATCGTCAATAAGAAGGTCAGAGGGATACAGTAAACCTGAAGTGAAGCATCAGAATCTATAACTAGTGTCACAGGAATGGTTCAAAACTTAGACAGTAAGAAGAGTCAGTTTTCTTGTACTTAAGTCGCCATTGTGCCTTTTGTATTTAATTCCAATCCAATTTCTGTGTATCATCGTCAATAAGAAGGTCACAGGGATATAGTGAACCTGAAGTGAAGCATCGGAATCTATAACTAGTGTCACAGGAATGGTTCAAAACATTGAGAGTAAGAAGAGTCAGTTTTCTTGTACTTAAGACGGCATTGTGCCTTTTGTAGTTAATTCCGATGCGATTTCTGTGTTTTAATGTCAATAAGAAGGTCAGAGGGATACAGTAAACCTGAAGTGAAGCATCGGAATCTATAACTAGTGTCACAGGAATGGTTCAAAGCATAGACAGTAAGAAGAGTCAGTATTCTTGTACTTAAGTCGGCATCGTGAGTTTTGTATTTAAATCCGATGCAATTTCTGTGTATCATCGTCAATAAGAAGGTCAGAGGGATACAGTACACCTGAAGTGATGCATGGGAATCTATAACTAGTGTCACAGGAATGGTTCAAAACATAGACAGTAAGAAGAGTCAGTTTTCTTGTACTTAAGTCGGCATTGTGCCTTTTGTATTTAACTCCGATGCAATTTCTGTGTTTCATCGTCAATAAGAAGGTCAGAGGGATACAGTAAACCCGAAGTGAAGCTTCGGAATCTATAACTAGTGTCACAGGAATCGTTCAAAACATAGACAGTAAAAAGAGTCAGTTTTCTTGTACTTAAGTCGGCATTGTGCCTTTTGTATTTAATTCCGATGCAATATCTGCGTTTCATAGTCAATAAGAAGTCAGTGGGATACAGTAAACCTGAAGTGAAGCATCGGAATCTATAAGTAGTGTCACAGGAATGGTTCAAAACATAGACAGTAAGAAGAGTCAGTTCTCTTGTACATAAGTTGGCATTGTGCCCATTGTATTTAATTACGATGCAATTTCTGTGTTTCATCGTCAACAAGAAGGTCAGAGGGATACAGTAAACCTGAAGTGAAGCATCAGAATCTGTAACTAATGTCCCAGGAATGGTTCAAAACATAGACAGTAAGAAGAGTCAGTTTTCCTGTACTTAAATCGGCATTGTGCCTTTTGTATTTAATTCCCATGCAATTTCAGTGTTTCATCGTCAATAAGAAGGTAAGGGGGATATAGTGAACCTGAAGTGAAGCATCGGAATCTATAACTAGTGTCACAGGAATGGTTCAAAACATAGAGAGTAAGAAGAGTCAGTTTTCTTGTACTTAAGTCGGCATTGTGCCTTTTGTAGTTAATTCCGATGCATTTTCTGTGTTTCAATGTCAATAAGAAGGTCAGAGGGATACAGTAAACATGAAGTGAACCATCGGAATCTATAACTAGTGTCACAGGAATGGTTCAAAGGATAGCCAGTAAGAAGAGTCAGTATTCTTGTACTTAAGTCGGCATCGTGCCTTTTGTATTTAAATCCTATGCAATTTCTGTGTATCATCGTCAATACGAAGGTCAGAGGGATACAGTAAACCTGAAGTGAAGCATCGGAATCAATAACTGGTGTCACAGGAATGGTTCAAAACATAGACAGTAGGAAGAGTCAGTTTTCTTGTACTTAAGTCGGCATTGTGCCTTTTGTATTTAATTCCGATGCAATATCCGTGTTTCACCTTCAATAAGAATGTCAGAGGGATACAGTAAACCTGAAGTGAAGCATCGGAATCTATAACTAGTGTCACAGGAATGGTTCAAAACATAGACAGTAAGAAGAATCAGTTTTCTTGTACTTAAGTCGGCATTGTTCCTTTTCTATTTAATTCCGAAGCAATATCTATGTTTCATCGTCAATAAGAAGGTCAGAGGGATATAGTAAACTTGAAGTGAAGCATCGGGATCTATAACTAGTGTCACAGGCATGGTTCAAAACATAGACAGTAAGAAGAGTCAGTTTTCTTGTACTGAAGTCGGCATTGTGCCTTTTGTATTTAATTCCGATGCAAATTCTGTGTTTCATCATCAATAAGAACGTCAGAGGGATACAGTAAAGCTGACGTGAAGTTTCGGAATCTATAACTAGTGTCACAGGAATTGTTCAAAACTTAGACAGTAAGAAGAATCAGTTTTCTTGTACTTAAGTCGGCATTGTGCCTTTTGTATTTAATTCCGATGCAATTTCTGTGTTTCATCGTCAATAAGAAGGTCAGAGGGATACAGTAAACCTGAAGTGAAGCATCGGAATCTATAACTAGAGTCACAGGAATGGTTCAAAACATAGACTGTAAGAAGAGTCAGTTTTCTTGTACTTAATTCGGCATTGTGCCTTTTGTATTTAATTCCGTTGCAATTTCTGTGTTTCATAGTCAATAAGAAGGTCAGAGGGATACAGTAAACCTGAGGTGAAGCATCGGAATCTATAACTAGTGTCACTGGAATGGTTCAAAACATAGACAGTAAGAAGAGTCAGTTTTCTTGTACTTAAGTCGGCATTGTTCCGTTTGTACTTAATTCCGATGCAATTTCTGTGTTTCATCGTCAATAAGAAGGTCGGAGGGATACAGTAAACCTCAAGTGAAGCATCGGAATCTATAACTAGTGTCACAGGAATGGTTCAAATCATAGACAGTAAGAGGAGTCAGTTTTCTTGCACTTAAGTCGGCATTGTGCTTTTCGTATTTATTTCCGGTGCAATTTCTGTGTTTCATCGTCAACAAGAAGGTCAGAGGGATACAGTAAACCTCAAGTGAAGCATCGGAATCTATAACTAGTGTCACAGGAATGGTTCAAAGCTTAGACAGTAAGAAGAGTCAGTTTTCTTGTACTTAAGTCGGCATTGTGCCTTTTGTATTTAATTCCAATGCAATTTCTGTGTATCATCGTCAATAAGAAGGTCAGAGGGATACAGTAAACCTGAAGTGAAGCATCCGAATCTATAACTAGTGTCACAGGAATGGTTCAAAACATAGACAGTAAAAAGAGTCAGTTTTCTTCTACTTAAGTATTCGTTGTGCCTTTTGTATTTAATTCCTATGCAATTTCTGTGATTCATCGTCAATAAGAAGGGCAGAGGGATACATTAAACCTGAAGTGAAGCAACGGAAGCTATAACTAGTGTCACAGGAATGGTTAAAACATAGACAGTAAGATGAACCGGCCTTCTTGTACTTGAGTCGGCATTGTGCCTTTTGTATTTGATTCCGATGCAATTTCAGTGTTTCATCGTCAATAAGAAGGTCAGAGGGATACAGTAAACCTGAAGTGAAGCATCGGAATCTATAACTAGAGTCACAGGAATGGTTCAAAACATAGACAGTAAGAAGAATCAGTTTTCTTGTACTTAAGTCGGCATTGTTCCTTTTCTATTTAATTCCGATGCAATATCTATGTTTCATCGTCAATAAGAAGGTCAGAGGGATATAGTAAACTTGAAGTGAAGCATCGGGATCTATAACTAGTGTCACAGGCATGGTTCAAAACATAGACAGTAAGAAGAGTCAGTTTTCTTGTACTGAAGTCGGCATTGTGCCTTTTGTATTTAATTCCGATGCAAATTCTGTGTTTCATCATCAATAAGAACGTCAGAGGGATACAGTAAAGCTGACGTGAAGTTTCGGAATCTATAACTAGTGTCACAGGAATTGTTCAAAACTTAGACAGTAAGAAGAATCAGTTTTCTTGTACTTAAGTCGGCATTGTGCCTTTTGTATTTAATTCCGATGCAATTTCAGTGTTTCATCGTCAATAAGAAGGTCAGAGGGATATAGTGAACCTGAAGTGAAGCATCGGAATCTATAACTAGTGTCACAGGAATGGTTCAAAACATAGAGAGTAAGAAGAGTCAGTTTTCTTGTACTTAAGTCGGCATTGTGCCTTTTGTAGTTAATTCCGATGCAATTTCTGTGTTTCAATGTCAATAAGAAGGTCAGAGGGATACAGTAAACCTGAAGTGAAGCATCGGAATCTATAACTAGTGTCACAGGATGGGTTCAAAGCATAGACAGTAAGAAGAGTCAGTATTCTTGTACTTAAGTCGGCATTGTTCCTTTTGTATTTAATTCCGATGCAATTTCTGCGTTTCATAGTCAATAAGAAGTCAGTGGGATACAGTAAACCTGAAGTGAAACATCGGAATCTATAAGTAGTGTCACAGGAATGGTTCAAAACATAAACAGTAAGAAGAGTCAGTTTACTTGTACTTAAGTCGGCATTGTGCCTTTTGTATTTAATTCCGATGCAATTTCTGTGTTTCATCGTCAATAAGAAGGTCAGAGGGATACAAGAAACCTGAAGTGAAGCATCGGAATCTATAAGTAGTGTCACAGGAATGGTTCAAAACATAGACAGTAAGAAGAGTCAGTTTTCTTGTACTTAAGTTGGCATTGTGCCCTTTGTATTTAATTCCGACGCAATTTCTGTGTTTCATCGTCAACAACAAGGTCAGAGGGATACAGTAAACCTGAAGTGAAGCATCAGAATCTGTAACTAATGTCACAAGAATGGTTCATAACATAGACAGTAAGAAGAGTCAGTTTTCCTGTACTTAAATCGGCATTGTGCCCTTTGTATTTAATTCCCATGCAATTTCAGTGTTTCATCGTCAATAAGAGGGTCAGAGGGATACAGTAAACATGAAGTGAAGCATCGGAATCTATAACTAGTGTCCCTGGAATGGTTCAAAACATAGACAGTAAGAAGATTCAGTTTTCTTGTACTTAAGTCGGCATTGTGCCTTTTCTATTTAATTCCGATGCAATTTTTGTGTTTCATCGTCAATCAGAAGGTTGGAAGGGTACAGTAAACCTGAAGTGAAGCATCGTAATCTGTAACTAGTGTCACAGGATTGGTTCAAAGCATAGACAGTAAGAAGAGTCAGTATTCTTGTACTTAAGTCGGCATTGTTCCTTTTGTATTTAATTCCGATGCAATTTCTGCGTTTCATAGTCAATAAGAAGTCAGTGGGATACAGTAAACCTGAAGTGAAACATCGGAATCTATAAGTAGTGTCACAGGAATGGTTCAAAACATAAACAGTAAGAAGAGTCAGTTTACTTGTACTTAAGTCATCATTGTGCCTTTTGTATTTAATTCCGATGCAATTTCGGTGTTTCATCGTCAATAAGTCAGTTTTCTTGTACTTAAGTTGGCATTGTGCCCATTGTATTTAATTACGATGCAATTTCTGTGTTTCATCGTCAACAAGAAGGTCAGAGGGATACAGTGAACCTGAAGTGAAGCATCAGAATCTGTAACTAATGTCACAGGAATGGTTCAAAACATAGACAGTAAGAAGAGTCAGTTTTCCTGTACTTAAATCGGCATTGTACCTTTTGTATTTAATTTCGATGCAATTTCTGTGTTTCCTCTTCAATAAGAAGGTCAGAGGGATACAGTAAACCTGAAGTGTAGCATCGGAATCTATAACTAGTGTCACAGGAATGGTTCAAAACATAGACAGTAAGAAGATTCAATTTCCTTGTACTTAATTCGGCATTGTTCCTTTTCCATTTAATTCCGATGCAATATCTATGTTTCATCGTCAATAACAAGGTCAGAGGGATACAGTATACCTGAAGTGAAGCATCGGAATCTATAACTAGTGTCACAGGCATGGTTCAAAACATAGACAGTAAGAAGAGTCAGTTTTCTTGTACTGAAGTCGGCATTGTGCCTTTTGTATTTAATTCCGATGCAATTTCGGTGTTTCATCGTCAATAAGAACGTCAGAGGGATACAGTAAAGCTGACGTGAAGTTTCGGAATCTATAACTAGTGTCACAGGAATTTTTCAAAACTTAGACAGTAAGAAGAATCAGTTTTCTTGTACTTAAGTCGGCATTGTGCCTTTTGTATTTAATTCCGATGCAATTTCTGTGTTTCATCGTCAATACGAAGGTCAGAGGGATACAGTAAACCTGAAGTGAAGCATCGGAATCTATAACTAGAGTCACAGGAATGGTTCAAAACATAGACAGTAAGAAGAGTCAGTTTTCTTGTACTTAATTCGGCATTGTGCCTTTTGTATTTAATTCCGTTGCAATTTCTGTGTTTCATAGTCAATAAGAAGGTCAGAGGGATACAGTAAACCTGAGGTGAAGCATCGAAATCTATAACTAGTGTCACTGGAATGGTTCAAAACATAGACAGTAAGAAGAGTCAGTTTTCTTGTACTTAAGTCGGCATTGTTCCGTTTGTACTTAATTCCGATGCAATTTCTGTGTTTCATCGTCAATAAGAAGCTCGGAGGGACACAGTAAACCGCAAGTGAAGCATCGGAACCTATAACTAGTGTCAAAGGAATGGTTCAAAACAGTCAGTAAGAAGAGTCAGTTTTCTTGTACTTAAGTCGGCATTGTGCCTTTTGTATTTACTTTCGATGCAATTTCTGTGTTTCATCGTCAATAAGAAGGTCAGAGGGATACAGTAAACATGAAGTGAAGCATCGGAATCTATAACTAGTGTCACATCAATGGTTCAAACATAGACAGAAAGAAGAGTCAGTTTTCTTGTACATAATCCGGCATTGTGACTTTTGTATTTAATTCGGATGCAATTTCTGTGTTTCATCGTCATTAAGAAGGTCATAGGGATACAGTAAACGTGAAGTGAAGCATCGGAATCTATAACTAGTGTCACAGGAATGGTTCAAAACTTAGACAGTAAGTAGAGTCAGTATTCTTGTACTTAAGTTGACATTGTGCCTCTTGTATTTAATTCCAATGCAATATCAGTGTTTCATCAACAATAAAAAGGTCAGAGGGATACAGCAAAACCTGAAGTGAAGCATCGGAATCTATAACTAGTGTCACAGGAATGGTTCAAAACTTAGACAGTAAGAAGAGTCAGTTTTCTTGTACTTAAGTCGGCATTGTGCCTTTTGTATTTAATTCCACTGCAATTTCTGTGTATCATCGTCAATAAGAAGGTCAGAGGGATACAGTAAACCTGAAGTGAAGCATCGGAATCTATAACTAGTGTCACTAAAATGGTTCAAATCATAGACAGTAAGAGGAGTCAGTTTTCTTGCACTTAAGGCGGCATTGTGCTTTTCGTATTTATTTCCGGTGCAATTTTTGTGTTTCATCGTCAATAAGAAGGTCAGAGGGATACAGTAAACCTGAAGTGAAGCATCAGAATCTATAACTAGTGTCACAGGAATGGTTCAAAACTTAGACAGTAAGAAGAGTCAGTTTTCTTGTACTTAAGTCGCCATTGTGCCTTTTGTATTTAATTCCAATCCAATTTCTGTGTATCATCGTCAATAAGAAGGTCACAGGGATATAGTGAACCTGAAGTGAAGCATCGGAATCTATAACTAGTGTCACAGGAATGGTTCAAAACATTGAGAGTAAGAAGAGTCAGTTTTCTTGTACTTAAGACGGCATTGTGCCTTTTGTAGTTAATTCCGATGCAATTTCTGTGTTTTAATGTCAATAAGAAGGTCAGAGGGATACAGTAAACCTGAAGTGAAGCATCGGAATCTATAACTAGTGTCACAGGAATGGTTCAAAGCATAGACAGTAAGAAGAGTCAGTATTCTTGTACTTAAGTCGGCATCGTGAGTTTTGTATTTAAATCCGATGCAATTTCTGTGTATCATCGTCAATAAGAAGGTCAGAGGGATACAGTACACCTGAAGTGATGCATGGGAATCTATAACTAGTGTCACAGGAATGGTTCAAAACATAGACAGTAAGAAGAGTCAGTTTTCTTGTACTTAAGTCGGCATTGTGCCTTTTGTATTTAACTCCGATGCAATTTCTGTGTTTCATCGTCAATAAGAAGGTCAGAGGGATACAGTAAACCCGAAGTGAAGCTTCGGAATCTATAACTAGTGTCACAGGAATGGTTCAAAACATAGACAGTAAAAAGAGTCAGTTTTCTTGTACTTAAGTCGGCATTGTGCCTTTTGTATTTAATTCCGATGCAATATCTGCGTTTCATAGTCAATAAGAAGTCAGTGGGATACAGTAAACCTGAAGTGAAGCATCGGAATCTATAAGTAGTGTCACAGGAATGGTTCAAAACATAGACAGTAAGAAGAGTCAGTTCTCTTGTACATAAGTTGGCATTGTGCCCATTGTATTTAATTACGATGCAATTTCTGTGTTTCATCGTCAACAAGAAGGTCAGAGGGATACAGTAAACCTGAAGTGAAGCATCAGAATCTGTAACTAATGTCCCAGGAATGGTTCAAAACATAGACAGTAAGAAGAGTCAGTTTTCCTGTACTTAAATCGGCATTGTGCCTTTTGTATTTAATTCCCATGCAATTTCAGTGTTTCATCGTCAATAAGAAGGTAAGGGGGATATAGTGAACCTGAAGTGAAGCATCGGAATCTATAACTAGTGTCACAGGAATGGTTCAAAACATAGAGAGTAAGAAGAGTCAGTTTTCTTGTACTTAAGTCGGCATTGTGCCTTTTGTAGTTAATTCCGATGCATTTTCTGTGTTTCAATGTCAATAAGAAGGTCAGAGGGATACAGTAAACATGAAGTGAACCATCGGAATCTATAACTAGTGTCACAGGAATGGTTCAAAGGATAGCCAGTAAGAAGAGTCAGTATTCTTGTACTTAAGTCGGCATCGTGCCTTTTGTATTTAAATCCTATGCAATTTCTGTGTATCATCGTCAATACGAAGGTCAGAGGGATACAGTAAACCTGAAGTGAAGCATCGGAATCAATAACTGGTGTCACAGGAATGGTTCAAAACATAGACAGTAGGAAGAGTCAGTTTTCTTGTACTTAAGTCGGCATTGTGCCTTTTGTATTTAATTCCGATGCAATATCCGTGTTTCACCTTCAATAAGAATGTCAGAGGGATGCAGTAAACCTGAAGTGAAGCATCGGAATCTATAACTAGTGTCACAGGAATGGTTCAAAACATAGACAGTAAGAAGAATCAGTTTTCTTGTACTTAAGTCGGCATTGTTCCTTTTCTATTTAATTCCGATGCAATATCTATGTTTCATCGTCAATAAGAAGGTCAGAGGGATATAGTAAACTTGAAGTGAAGCATCGGGATCTATAACTAGTGTCACAGGCATGGTTCAAAACATAGACAGTAAGAAGAGTCAGTTTTCTTGTACTGAAGTCGGCATTGTGCCTTTTGTATTTAATTCCGATGCAAATTCTGTGTTTCATCATCAATAAGAACGTCAGAGGGATACAGTAAAGCTGACGTGAAGTTTCGGAATCTATAACTAGTGTCACAGGAATTGTTCAAAACTTAGACAGTAAGAAGAATCAGTTTTCTTGTACTTAAGTCGGCATTGTGCCTTTTGTATTTAATTCCGATGCAATTTCTGTGTTTCATCGTCAATAAGAAGGTCAGAGGGATACAGTAAACCTGAAGTGAAGCATCGGAATCTATAACTAGAGTCACAGGAATGGTTCAAAACATAGACTGTAAGAAGAGTCAGTTTTCTTGTACTTAATTCGGCATTGTGCCTTTTGTATTTAATTCCGATGCAAATTCTGTGTTTCATCATCAATAAGAACGTCAGAGGGATACAGTAAAGCTGACGTGAAGTTTCGGAATCTATAACTAGTGTCACAGGAATTGTTCAAAACTTAGACAGTAAGAAGAATCAGTTTTCTTGTACTTAAGTCGGCATTGTGCCTTTTGTATTTAATTCCGATGCAATTTCTGTGTTTCATCGTCAATAAGAAGGTCAGAGGGATACAGTAAACCTGAAGTGAAGCATCGGAATCTATAACTAGAGTCACAGGAATGGTTCAAAACATAGACTGTAAGAAGAGTCAGTTTTCTTGTACTTAATTCGGCATTGTGCCTTTTGTATTTAATTCCGTTGCAATTTCTGTGTTTCATAGTCAATAAGAAGGTCAGAGGGATACAGTAAACCTGAGGTGAAGCATCGGAATCTATAACTAGTGTCACTGGAATGGTTCAAAACATAGACAGTAAGAAGAGTCAGTTTTCTTGTACTTAAGTCGGCATTGTTCCGTTTGTACTTAATTCCGATGCAATTTCTGTGTTTCATCGTCAATAAGAAGGTCGGAGGGATACAGTAAACCTCAAGTGAAGCATCGGAATCTATAACTAGTGTCACAGGAATGGTTCAAATCATAGACAGTAAGAGGAGTCAGTTTTCTTGCACTTAAGTCGGCATTGTGCTTTTCGTATTTATTTCCGGTGCAATTTCTGTGTTTCATCGTCAACAAGAAGGTCAGAGGGATACAGTAAACCTCAAGTGAAGCATCGGAATCTATAACTAGTGTCACAGGAATGGTTCAAAGCTTAGACAGTAAGAAGAGTCAGTTTTCTTGTACTTAAGTCGGCATTGTGCCTTTTGTATTTAATTCCAATGCAATTTCTGTGTATCATCGTCAATAAGAAGGTCAGAGGGATACAGTAAACCTGAAGTGAAGCATCCGAATCTACAACTAGTGTCACAGGAATGGTTCAAAACATAGACAGTAAAAAGAGTCAGTTTTCTTCTACTTAAGTATTCGTTGTGCCTTTTGTATTTAATTCCTATGCAATTTCTGTGATTCAACGTCAATAAGAAGGGCAGAGGGATACATTAAACCTGAAGTGAAGCAACGGAAGCTATAACTAGTGTCACAGGAATGGTTAAAACATAGACAGTAAGATGAACCGGCCTTCTTGTACTTGAGTCGGCATTGTGCCTTTTGTATTTGATTCCGATGCAATTTCAGTGTTTCATCGTCAATAAGAAGGTCAGAGGGATATAGTGAACCTGAAGTGAAGCATCGGAATCTATAACTAGTGTCACAGGAATGGTTCAAAACATAGAGAGTAAGAAGAGTCAGTTTTCTTGTACTTAAGTCGGCATTGTGCCTTTTGTAGTTAATTCCGATGCAATTTCTGTGTTTCAATGTCAATAAGAAGGTCAGAGGGATACAGTAAACCTGAAGTGAAGCATCGGAATCTATAACTAGTGTCACAGGATTGGTTCAAAGCATAGACAGTAAGAAGAGTCAGTATTCTTGTACTTAAGTCGGCATTGTTCCTTTTGTATTTAATTCCGATGCAATTTCTGCGTTTCATAGTCAATAAGAAGTCAGTGGGATACAGTAAACCTGAAGTGAAACATCGGAATCTATAAGTAGTGTCACAGGAATGGTTCAAAACATAAACAGTAAGAAGAGTCAGTTTACTTGTACTTAAGTCGGCATTGTGCCTTTTGTATTTAATTCCGATGCAATTTCTGTGTTTCATCGTCAATAAGAAGGTCAGAGGGATACAGTAAACCTGAAGTGAAGCATCGGAATCTATAAGTAGTGTCACAGGAATGGTTCAAAACATAGACAGTAAGAAGAGTCAGTTTTCTTGTACTTAAGTTGGCATTGTGCCCTTTGTATTTAATTCCGACGCAATTTCTGTGTTTCATCGTCAACAACAAGGTCAGAGGGATACAGTAAACCTGAAGTGAAGCATCAGAATCTGTAACTAATGTCACAAGAATGGTTCATAACATAGACAGTAAGAAGAGTCAGTTTTCCTGTACTTAAATCGGCATTGTGCCTTTTGTATTTAATTCCCATGCAATTTCAGTGTTTCATCGTCAATAAGAGGGTCAGAGGGATACAGTAAACATGAAGTGAAGCATCGGAATCTATAACTAGTGTCCCTGGAATGGTTCAAAACATAGACAGTAAGAAGATTCAGTTTTCTTGTACTTAAGTCGGCATTGTGCCTTTTCTATTTAATTCCGATGCAATTTTTGTGTTTCATCGTCAATCAGAAGGTTGGAAGGGTACAGTAAACCTGAAGTGAAGCATCGTAGTCTGTAACTAGTGTCACAGGATTGGCTCAAAACATAGACAGTAAGAAGAGTCAGTTTTCTTGTACTTAAGTCGGCATTGTGCATTTTCTATCTAATTCCTATGCAATTTCTGTGATTCATCGTCAATAAGAAGGGCAGAGCGATACAGTAAACCTGAAGTGAAGCAACGGAAGCTATAACTAGTGTCACAGAAATGGTTAAAACATAGACAGTAAGATGAACCGGCCTTCTTGTACTTGAGTCGGCATTGTGCCTTTTGTATTTGATTCCGATGCAATTTCAATGTTTCATCGTCAATAAGAAGGTCAGAGGGATATAGTGAACCTGAAGTGAAGCATCGGAATCTATAACTAGTGTCACAGGAATGGTTCAAAACATAGAGAGTAAGAAGAGTCAGTTTTCTTGTACTTAAGTCGGCATTGTGCCTTTTGTAGTTAATTCCGATGCAATTTCTGTGTTTCAATGTCAATAAGAAGGTCAGAGGGATACAGTAAACCTGAAGTGAAGCATCGGAATCTATAACTAGTGTCACAGGATTGGTTCAAAGCATAGACAGTAAGAAGAGTCAGTATTCTTGTACTTAAGTCGGCATTGTGCCTTTTGTATTTAATTCCGATGCAATTTCTGCGTTTCATAGTCAATAAGAAGTCAGTGGGATACAGTAAACCTGAAGTGAAACATCGGAATCTATAAGTAGTGTCACATGAATGGTTCAAAACATAAACAGTAAGAAGAGTCAGTTTACTTGTACTTAAGTCGGCATTGTGCCTTTTGTATTTAATTCCGATTCAATTTCTGTGTTTCATCGTCAATAAGAAGGTCAGATTGATACAGTAAACCTGAAGTGAAGCATCGGAATCTATAACTAGTGTCACAGGAATGGTTCAAAACATAGGGAGTAAGAAGAGTCAGTTTTCTTGTACTTAAGTCGGCATTGTGCCTTTTGTAGTTAATTCCGATGCAATTTCTGTGTTTCAATGTCAATAAGAAGGTCAGAGGGATACAGTAAACCTGAAGTGAAGCATCGTAATCTGTAACTAGTGTCACAGGATTGGCTCAAAACATAGACAGTAAGAAGGATCAGTTTTCTTGTACTTAAGTCGGCATTGTGCATTTTCTATCTAATTCCTATGCAATTTCTGTGATTCATCGTCAATAAGAAGGGCAGAGGGATACAGTAAACCTGAAGTGAAGCAACGGAAGCTATAACTAGTGTCACAGGAATGGTTAAAACATAGACAGTAAGATGAACCGCCCTTCTTGTACTTGAGTCGGCATCATGCCTTTTGTATTTAATTCCGATGCAATTTCTGTGTTTCATCGTTATTAAGGAGGTTAGAGGGATACAGTAAACCTGAAGTGAAGCGTCGGAATCTATAACTAGTGTCACCGGAGTGGTTCAAAACATAGACAGTAAGAAGAGTCAGTTTTCTTGTTCATAAGTCGGCATTGTGCCTTTTGTATTTAATTCCCATGCAATTTCTGTGTTTCATCGTCAATAAGAAGGTCAGAGGGACACAGTAAACATGAAGTGAAGCATCGGAATCTATATCTAGTGTCACAGGAATGGTTCAAAACATAGACAGTAAGAAGAGTCAGTTTTCTTGTACTTAAGTCGGCATTGTGCCTTTTGTATTTAATTCCGATGCAATTTCTGTGTTTCATCGTCAATAAGAAGGTCAGAGGGATACAGTAAACCTGAAGTGAAGCATCGGAATCTATAACTAGTGTCACAGGAATGGTTCAAAAGATAGACAGTAAGAAGAGTCAGTTTTCTTGTACTTAAGTCGGCATTGTGCCTTTTGTATTTAACTCCGATGCAATTTCTGTGTTTCATCGTCAATAAGAAGGTCAGAGGGATACAGTAAACCCGAAGTGAAGCATCGGAATCTATAACTAGTGTCACAGGAATCGTTCAAAACATAGACAGTAAAAAGAGTCAGTTTTCTTGTACTTAAGTAGGCATTGTGCCTTTTGTATTTAATTCCGATGCAATTTCTGCGTTTCATAGTCAATAAGAAGTCAGTGGGATACAGTAACCCTGAAGTGAAACATCGGAATCTATATGTAGTGTCACAGGAATGGTTCAAACATAAACAGTTAGAAGAGTCAGTTTACTTGTACTTAAGTCGGCATTGTGCCTTTTGTATTTAATTCCGATGCAATTTCTGTGT
Organism: Schistocerca serialis cubense; assembly: GCF_023864345.2. Classification (NCBI taxonomy): domain Eukaryota; kingdom Metazoa; phylum Arthropoda; class Insecta; order Orthoptera; family Acrididae; genus Schistocerca; species Schistocerca serialis. The sequence goes on along the minus strand of NC_064639.1, from coordinate 699,071 downwards.
TTCATCGTCAATAAGAAGGTCAGAGGGATACAGTAAACCTGAAGTGAAGCATCGGAATCTATAAGTAGTGTCACAGGAATGGTTCAAAACATAGACAGTAAGAAGAGTCAGTTTTCTTGTACTTAAGTTGGCATTGTGCCCATTGTATTTAATTACGATGCAATTTCTGTGTTTCATCGTCAACAAGAAGGTCAGAGGGATACAGTGAACCTGAAGTGGAGCATCAGAATCTGTAACTAATGTCACAGGAATGGTTCAAAACATAGACAGTAAGAAGAGTCAGTTTTCCTGTACTTAAATCGGCATTGTGCCTTTTGTATTTAATTCCCATGCAATTTCAGTGTTTCATCGTCAAAAAGAGGGTCAGAGGGATACAGTTAACATGAAGTGAAGCATCGGAATCTATAACTAGTGTCCCTGGAATGGTTCAAAACATAGACAGTAAAAAGAGTCAGTTTTCTTGTACTTAAGTATTCGTTGTGCCTTTTGTATTTAATTCCGTTGCAAGTTCTGTGATTCATCGTCAATAAGAAGGTCAGAGGGATGCAGTAAACCTGAAGTGAAGCATCGCAATCTATAACTAGTGTCACAGGTATGGTTTAAACATAGACATTAAGAGGAGTCAGTTTTCTTGTACTTAAGTCGGCATTGTGATTTTTGTATTTGATTCCGATGCAATTTCAGTGTTTCATCGTCAATAAGAAGGTCAGAGGGATATAGTGAACCTGAAGTGAAGCATCGGAATCTATAACTAGTGTCACAGGAATGGTTCAAAACATAGAGAGTAAGAAGGGTCAGTTTTCTTGTACTTAAGTCGGCATTGTGCCTTTTGTAGTTAATTCCGATGCAATTTCTGTGTTTCAATGTCAATAAGAAGGTCAGAGGGATACAGTAAACCTGAAGTGAAGCATCGGAATCTATAACTAGTGTCACAGGAATGGTTCAAAGCATAGCCAGTAAGAAGAGTCAGTATTCTTGTACTTAAGTCGGCATCGTGCCTTTTGTATTTAAATCCGATGCAATTTCTGTGTATCATCGTCAATACGAAGGTCAGAGGGATACAGTAAATCTGAAGTGAAGCATCGGAATCAATAACTAGTGTCACAGGAATGGTTCAAATCAAAGAGAGTAAGAAGAGTCAGGTTTCTTGTACTTAAGTCGGTATTGTGCATTTTGTATTTAATTCCGATGAAATTTCTGTGTTTCATCGTCAATAAGAAGGTCAGAGGGACACAGTAAACCTGAAGTGAAGCATCGGAATCTATAACTAGAGTCACAAAAATGGTTCAAAACATAGACAGTTATAAGAGTCAGTTTTCTTGTACTTAAGTCGCCATTGTGCCTTTTCTATTTAATTCCGATGCAATTTCTGTGTATCATCGTCAATACGAAGGTCAGAGGGATACAGTCAACCTGAAGTGAAGCATCGGAATCAATAACTGGTGTCACAGGAATGGCTCAAAACATAGACAGTAGGAAGAGTCAGTTTTCTTGTACTTAAGTCGGCATTGTGCCTTTTGTATTTAATTCCGATGCAATATCCGTGTTTCATCTTCAATAAGAAGGTCAGAGGGATACAGTAAACCTGAAGTGGACCAGCGGAATCTATAACTAGTGTCACAGGAATGGTTCAAATCATAGACAGTAAGAAGAATCAGTTTTCTTGTACTTAAGTCGGCATTGTTCCTTTTCTATTTAATTCCGATGCAATATCTATGTTTCATCGTCAATAAGAAGGTCAGAGGGATACAGTAAACCTGAAGTGAAGCATCGGAATCTATAACTAGTGTCACAGGCATGGTTCAAAACATAGACAGTAAGAAGAGTCAGTTTTCTTGTACTGAAGTCGGCATTGTGCCTTTTGTATTTAATTCCGATGCAATTTCTGTGTTTCATCGTCAATAAGAACGTCAGAGGGATACAGTAAAGCTGACGTGAAGTTTCGGAATCTATAACTAGTGTCACAGGAATTGTTCAAAACATAGACAGTAAGAAGAGTCAGTTTTCTTGTACTTAAGTCGGCATTGTTCCGTTTGTACTTAATTCCGATGCAATTTCTGTGTTTCATCGTCAATAAGAAGGTCGGAGGGATACAGTAAACCTCAAGTGAAGCATCGGAATCTATAACTAGTGTCAAAGGAATGGTTCAAAACATAGACAGTAAAAAGAGTCAGTTTTCTTGTACTTAAGTCGGCATTGTGCCTTTTGTATTTAACTCCGATGCAATTTCTGTGTTTCATCGTCAATAAGAAGGCAGAGGGGTACAGTAAACCTGAAGTGAAGCATCGGAATCCATAACTAGTGTCATAGGAATGGTTCAAACATAGACTGTAAGAAGAGTCAGTTTTCTTGTACCTAAGTCGGTATTGTGCCTTTTGTATTTACTTTCGAAGCAATTTCTGTGTTTCATCGTCAATAAGAAGGTCAGAGGGTTACAGTAAACCTGAAGTGAAGCATCGGAATCTATAACTAGTGTCACATCAATGGTTCAAACATAGACAGAAAGAAGAGTCAGTTTTCTTGTACATAAGGCGGCATTGTGACTTTTGTATTTAATTCGGATGCAATTTCTGTGTTTCATCGTCATTAAGAAGGTCAGAGGGATACAGTAAACGTGAAGTGAAGCATCGGAATCTATAACTAGTGTCGGTGGAATGGTTCAAAACTTAGACAGTAAGAAGAGTCAGTTATCTTGTACTTAAGTCGGAATTGTGCCTTTTGTATTTAATTCCAATGCAATTTCTGTGTATCATCGTCAATAAGAAGGTCAGAGGTATACAGTAAACCTGAAGTGAAGCATCGGAATCTATAACTAGTGTCACTGGAATGGTTCAAATCATAGACAGTAAGAGGAGTCAGTTTTCTTGCACTTAAGTCGGCATTGTGCTTTTCGTATTTATTTCCGGTGCAATTTCTGTGCTTCATCGTCAATAAGAAGGTCAGAGGGATACAGTAAACCTGAAGTGAAGCATCGGAATCTATAACTAGTGTCACAGGAATGGTTCAAAACTTAGACAGTAAGAAGAGTCAGTTTTCTTGTACTTAAGTCGGCATTGTGCCTTTTGTATTTAATTCCAATGCAATTTCTGTGTATCATCGTCAATACGAAGGTCAGAGGGATACAGTAAACCTGAAGTGAAGCATCGGAATCTATAACTAGTGTCACAGGAATGGTTCAAAACATAGACAGAAAAAAGAGTCAGTTTTCTTCTACTTAAGTATTCGTTGTGCCTTTTGTATTTAATTCCGATGCAAGTTCTGTGTTTCATCGTCAATAAGAAGGTCAGAGGGATACAGTAAACCTGACGTGAAGCATCGGAATCTATAACTAGTGTCAGAGGAATGGTTTAAACATAGACATTAAGAGGAGTCAGTTTTCTTGTACTTAAGTCGGCATTGTGCCTTTTGTATTTGATTCCGATGCAATTTAAGTGTTTCATCGTCAATAAGAAGGTCAGAGGGATATAGTGAACCTGAAGTGAAGCATCGGAATCTATAACTAGTGTCACAGGAATGGTTCAAAACATAGAGAGTAAGAAGAGTCAGTTTTCTTGTACTTACGTCGGCATTGTGCCTTTTGTAGTTTATTCCGATGAAATATCTGTGTTTCAATGTCAATGAGAAGGTCAGAGGGATACAGTAAACCTGAAGTGAAGCATCGGAATCTATAACTAGTGTCACAGGAATGGTTCAAAGCATAGACAGTAAGAAGAGTCAGTATTCTTGTACTTAAGTCGGTATCGTGCCTTTTGTATTTAAATCCGATGCAATTTCTGTGTATCATCGTCAATATGAAGGTCAGAGGGATTCATTAAACATGAAGTGAAGCATCGGAATCTATATCTAGTGTCGCAGGAATGGTTCAAAACATAGATGGTAAGAAGAGTCAGTTTTCTTGTACTTAAGTCGGCATTGTGCCTTTTGTATTTAATTCCGATGCAATTTAAGTGTTTCATCGTCAATAAGAAGGTCAGAGGGATACAGTAAACCTGAAGTGATGCATCGGAATCTATAACTAGTGTCACAGGAATGGTTCAAAACATAGACAGTAAGAAGAGTCAGTTTTCTTGTACTTAAGTCGGCATTGTGCCTTTTATATTTAACTCCGATGCAATTTCTGTGTTTCATCGTCAATAAGAAGGTCAGAGGGATACAGTAAACCCGAAGTGAAGCATCGGAATCTATAACTAGTGTCACAGGAATGGTTCAAAACATAGACAGTAAAAAAAGTCAGTTTTCTTGTACTTAAGTTGGCATTGTGCCTTTTGTATTTAATTCCGATGCAATTTCTGCGTTTCATAGTCAATAAGAAGTCAGTGGGATACACTAAACCTGAAGTGAAACATCGGAATCTATAAGTAGTGTCACAGGAATGGTTCGAAACATAAACAGTAAGAAGAGTCAGTTTACTTGTACTTTAGTCGGCATTGTGCCTATTGCATTTAATTCCGATGCAATTTCTGTGTTTCATCGTCAATAAGAAGGTCAGAGGGATACAGTAAACCTGAAGTGAAGCATCGGAATCTATAAGTAGTGTCACAGGATGGTTCAAAACATAGACAGTAAGAAGAGTCAGTTTTCCTGTACATAAGTTGGCATTGTGCCCATTGTATTTAATTACGATGCAATTTCTGTGTTTCATCGTCAACAAGAAGGTCAGAGGGATAGAGTAAACCTGAAGTGAAGCATCAGAATCTGTAACTAATGTCACAGGAATGGTTCAAAACATAGACAGTAAGAAGAGTCAGTTTTCCTGTACTTAAATCGGCATTGTGCCTTTTGTATTTAATTCCCATGCAATTTCAGTGTTTCATCGTCAATAAGAGGGTCAGAGGGATATAGTAAACATGAAGTGAAGCATCGGAATCTATAACTAGTGTCCCTGGAATGGTTCAAAACATAGACAGTAAAAAGAGTCAGTTTTCTTGTACTTAAGTATTCGTTGTGCCTTTTGTATTTAATTCCGATGCAAGTTCTGTGTTTCATCGTGAATAAGAAGGTCAGAGGGATACAGTAAACCTGAAGTGAATCATCGGAATCAATAACTGGTGTCACAGGAATGGTTCAAAACATAGACAGTAGGAAGAGTCAGTTTTCTTGTACTTAAGTCGGCATTGTGCCTTTTGTATTTAATTCCGATGCAATATCCGTGTTTCATCTTCAATAAGAAGGTCAGAGGGATACAGTAAACCTGAAGTGAAGCATCGGAATCTATAACTAGTGTCACAGGAATGGTTCAAACATAGACAGTAAGAAGAAACAGTTTTCTTGTACTTAAGTCGGCATTGTTACTTTTCTATTTAATTCCGATGCAATATCTATGTTTCATCGTCAATAAGAAGGTCAGAGGGATACAGTAAACCTGAAGTGAAGCATCGGAATCTATAACTAGTATCACAGGCATGGTTCAAAGCATAGACAGTAAGAAGAGTCAGTTTTCTTGTACTTAAGTCGGCATTGTTCCGTTTGTACTTAATTCCGATGCAATTACTGTGTTTCATCGTCAATAAGACGGTCGGAGGGATACAGTAAACCTCAAGTGAAGCATCGGAATCTATAACTAGTGTCAAAGGAATGGTTCAAAACATAGACAGTAAAAAGAGTCAGTTTTCTTGTACTTAAGTCGGCATTGTGCCTTTTGTATTTAACTCCGATTCAATTTCTGTGTTTCATCGTCAATAAGAAGGCAGAGGGGTACAGTAAACCTGAAGTGAAGAATCGGAATCCATAACTAGTGTCATAGGAATGGTTCAAACTTAGGCTGTAAGAAGAGTCAGTTTTCTTGTACTTAAGTCGGCATTGTGCCTTTTATATTTACTTTCGATGCAATTTCTGTGTTTCATCGTCAATAAGAAGGTCAGAGGGATACAGTAAACCTGAAGTGAAGCATCGGAATCTATAACTAGTGTCACAGGAATGGTTCAAAACATAGACAGTAAGAAGAGTCAGTTTTCTTGTACATAAGTTGGCATTGTGCCCATTGTATTTAATTACGATGCAATTTCTGTGTTTCATCGTCAACAAGAAGGTCAGAGGGATAGAGTAAACCTGAAGTGAAGCATCAGAATCTGTAACTAATGTCACAGGAATGGTTCAAAACATAGACAGTAAGAAGAGTCAGTTTTCCTGTACTTAAATCGGCATTGTGCCTTTTGTATTTAATTCCCATGCAATTTCAGTGTTTCATCGTCAATAAGAGGGTCAGAGGGATATAGTAAACATGAAGTGAAGCATCGGAATCTATAACTACCGTCCCTGGAATGGTTCAAAACACAGACAGTAAAAAGAGTCAGTTTTCTTGTACTTAAGTATTCGTTGTGCCTTTTGTATTTAATTCCGATGCAAGTTCTGTGTTTCATCGTCAATAAGAAGGTCAGAGGGATGCAGTAAACCTGAAGTGAAGCATCGGAATCTATAACTAGTGTCACAGGAATGGTTTAAACATAGACATTAAGAGGATTCAGTTTTCTTGTACTTAAGTCGGCATTGTGCCTTTTGTATTTGATTCCGATGCAATATCAGTGTTTCATCGTCAATAAGAAGGTCAGAGGGATATAGTGAACCTGAAGTGAAGCATCGGAATCTATAACTAGTGTCACAGGAATGGTTCAAAACATAGAGAGTAAGAAGAGTCAGTTTTCTTGTACTTAAGTCGGCATTGTGCCTTTTGTAGTTAATTCCGATGCAATTTCTGTGTTTCAATGTCAATAAGAAGGTCAGAGGGATACAGTAAACCTGAAGTGAAGCATCGGAATCTATAACTAGTGTCACAGGAATGGTTCAAAGCATAGCCAGTAAGAAGAGTCAGTATTCTTGTACTTAAGTCGGCTTCGTGCCTTTTGTATTTAAATCCGATGCAATTTCTGTGTATCACCGACAATACGAAGTTCAGAGGGATACAGTAAACCTGAAGTGAAGCATCTGAATCTATAACTAGTGTCACATCAATGGTTCAAACATAGACAGAAAGAAGAGTCAGTTTTCTTGTACATAAGCCGGCATTGTGACTTTTGTATTTAATTCGGATGCAATTTCTGTGTTTCATCGTCATTAAGAAGGTCAGAGGGATACAGTAAACGTGAAGTGAAGCATCGGAATCTATAACTAGTGTCACAGGATTGGTTCAAATCTTAGACAGTAAGTAGAGCCAGTATTCTTGTACTTAAGTTGACATTGTGCCTTTTGTATTTAATTCCAATGCAATATCAGTGTTTCATCAACAATAAAAAGGTCAGAGGGATACAGCAAACCTGAAGTGAAGCATCGGAATCTATAACTAGTGTCACAGGAATGGTTCAAAACATAGAGAGTAAGAAGAGTCAGTTTTCTTGTACTTAAGTCGGCATTGTGCCTTTTGTAGTTAATTCCGATGCAATATCTGTGTTTCAATGTCAATAAGAAGGTCAGAGGGATACAGTAAACCTGAAGTGAAGCATCGGAAACTATAACTAGTGTCACAGGAATGGTTCAAAGCATAGACACTAAGAAGAGTCAGTATTCTTGTACTTAAGTCGGCATCGTGCCTTTTGTATTTAAATCCGATGCAATTTCTGTGTATCATCGTCCATAAGAAGGTCAGAGGGATACAGTAAACCTGAAGTGAAGTATCGGAATCTATAACTAGTGTCACAGGAATGGTTCAAAACATAGACAGTAGGAAGAGTCAGTTTTCTTGTACTTAAGTCGGCATTGTGCCTTTTGTATTTAATTTCGATGCAATTTCTGTGTTTCATCGTCAATAAGAAGGTCAGAGGGATACAGTAAACATGAAGTGAAGCATCGGAATCTGTATCTAGTGTCACAGGAATGGTTCAAAACATAGACGGTAAGAAGAGTCAGTTTTCTTGAAGTTAAGTCGGCATTGTGCCTTTTGTATTTAATTCCGATGCAATTTCTGTGTTTCATCGTCAATAAGAAGGTCAGAGGGACACAGTAAACCTCAAGTGAAGCATCGGAATCTATAACTAGTGTCACAGGAATGGTTCAAAGCATAGACAGTAAGAAGAGTCAGTTTTCTTGTACTTAAGTCGGCATTGTGCCTTTTGTATTTAACTCCGATGCAATTTCTGTGTTTCATCGTCAATAAGAAGGTCAGAGGGATACAGTAAACCCGAAGTGAAGCATCGGAATCTATAACTAGTGTCACAGGAATGGTTCAAAACATAGACAGTAAGAAGAGTCAGTTTTCTTGTACTAAAGTTGGCATTGTGCCCTTTGTATTTAATTCCGATGCAATTTCTGTGTTTCATCGTCAACAAGAAGGTCAGAGGGATACAGTAAACCTGAAGTGAAGCATCAGAATCTGTAACTAATGTCACAGGAATGGTTCAAAACATAGACAGTAAGAAGAGTCACTTTTAATGTACTTAAATCGGCATTGTGCCTTTTGTATTTAATTCCCATGCAATTTCAGTGTTTCATCGTCAATAAGAGGGTCAGAGGGATACAGTAAACATGAGGTGAAGCATCGGAATCTATAACTAGTGTCCCTGGAATGGTTCAAATCATAGACAGTAAGTAGAGTCTGTTTTCGTGTTCTTAGGTCGGCATTGTGCCTTTTGTATTTATTTCCGATGCAATCTCTGTGTTTCGTCTTCAATAAGAAGGTCCAAGGGATACAGTAAACCTGAAGTGAAGCTACGGAATCTAAAACCGGACTCACAGGAAAGGTTCTAAACGAAGACAGTAAGAAGAGCCAATCTTCTTGTACTTGAGTTGGCATTGTGCCTTTTGTATTGAATTCCGATGTAATTTCTGTATCAATAAGAAGGTCAGAGGGATATAGTGAACCTGAAGTGAAGCATCGGAATCTATAACTAGTGTCACAGGAATGGTTCAAAACATAGAGAGTAAGAAGAGTCAGTTTTCTTGTACTTAAGTCGGCATTGTGCCTTTTATTTTTTAACTCCGATGCAATTTCTGTGTTTCATCGTCAATAAGAAGGTCAGAGGGATACAGTAAACCCGAAGTGAAGCATCTGAATCTATAACTAGTGTCACAGGAATGGTTCAAAACATAGACAGTAAAAAAAGTCAGTTTTCTTGTACTTAAGTTGGCATTGTGCCTTTTGTATTTAATTCCGATGCAATTTCTGCGTTTCATAGTCAATAAGAAGTCAGTGGGATACAGTAAACCTGAAGTGAAACATCGGAATCTATAAGTAGTGTCACAGGAATGGTTCGAAACATAAACAGTAAGAAGAGTCAGTTTACTTGTACTTTAGTCGGCATTGTGCCTATTGTATTTAATTCCGATGCAATTTCTGTGTTTCATCGTCAATAAGAAGGTCAGAGGGATACAGTAAACCTGAAGTGAAGCATCGGAATCTATAAGTAGTGTCACAGGAATGGTTCAAAACATAGACAGTAAGAAGAGTCAGTTTTCCTGTACATAAGTTGGCATTGTGCCCATTGTATTTAATTACGATGCAATTTCTGTATTTCATCGTCAACAAGAAGGTCAGAGGGATAGAGTAAACCTGAAGTGAAGCATCAGAATCTGTAACTAATGTCACAGGAATGGTTCAAAACATAGACAGTAAGAAGAGTCAGTTTTCCTGTACTTAAATCGGCATTGTGCCTTTTGTATTTAATTCCCATGCAATTTCAGTGTTTCATCGTCAATAAGAGGGTCAGAGGGATATAGTAAACATGAAGTGAAGCATCGGAATCTATAACTAGTGTCCCTGGAATGGTTCAAAACATAGACAGTAAAAAGAGTCAGTTTTCTTGTACTTAAGTATTCGTTGTGCCTTTTGTATTTAATTCCGATGCAAGTTCTGTGTTTCATCGTGAAAAAGAAGGTCAGAGGGATACAGTAAACCTGAAGTGAATCATCGGAATCAATAACTGGTGTCACAGGAATGGTTCAAAACATAGACAGTAGGAAGAGTCAGTTTTCTTGTACTTAAGTCGGCATTGTGCCTTTTGTATTTAATTCCGATGCAATATCCGTGTTTCATCTTCAATAAGAAGGTCAGAGGGATACAGTAAACCTGAAGTGAAGCATCGGAATCTATAACTAGTGTCACAGGAATGGTTCAAAACATAGGCAGTAAGAAGAATCAGTTTTCTTGTACTTAAGTCGGCATTGTTACTTTTCTTTTTAATTCCGATGCAATATCTATGTTTCATCGTCAATAAGAAGGTCAGAGGGATACAGTAAACCTGAAGTGAAGCATCGGAATCTATAACTAGTGTCACAGGCATGGTTCAAAACATAGACAGTAAGAAGAGTCAGTTTTCTTGTACTGAAGTCGGCATTGTGCCTTTTGTATTTAATACCGATGCAATTTCTGTGTTTCATCGTCAATTAGAAGGTCAGAGGGATACAGTAAAGCTGACGTGAAGTTTCGGAATCTATAACTAGTGTCACAGGGATGGTTCAAAACATAGACAGTAAGAAGAGTCAGTTTTCTTGTACTTAAGTCGGCATTGTTCCGTTTGTACTTAATTCCGATGCAATTACTGCGTTTCATCGTCAATAAGACGGTCGGAGGGATACAGTAAACCTCAAGTGAAGCATCGGAATCTATAACTAGTGTCAAAGGAATGGTTCAAAACATAGACAGTAAAAAGAGTCAGTTTTCTTGTACTTAAGTCGGCATTGTGCCTTTTGTATTTAACTCCGATTCAATTTCTGTGTTTCATCGTCAATAAGAAGGCAGAGGGGTACAGTAAACCTGAAGTGAAGAATCGGAATCCATAACTAGTGTCATAGGAATGGTTCAAACATAGGCTGTAAGAAGAGTCAGTTTTCTTGTACTTAAGTCGGCATTGTGCCTTTTGTATTTACTTTCGATGCAATTTCTGTGTTTCATCGTCAATAAGAAGGTCAGAGGGATACAGTAAACCTGAAGTGAAGCATCGGAATCTATAACTAGTGTCACAGGAATGGTTCAAAACATAGACAGTATGAAGAGTCAGTTTTCTTGTACATAAGTTGGCATTGTGCCCATTGTATTTAATTACGATGCAATTTCTGTGTTTCATCGTCAACAAGAAGGTCAGAGGGATAGAGTAAACCTGAAGTGAAGCATCAGAATCTGTAACTAATGTCACAGGAATGGTTCAAAACATAGACAGTAAGAAGAGTCAGTTTTCCTGTACTTAAATCGGCATTGTGCCTTTTGTATTTAATTCCCATGCAATTTCAGTGTTTCATCGTCAATAAGAGGGTCAGAGGGATATAGTAAACATGAAGTGAAGCATCGGAATCTATAACTACCGTCCCTGGAATGGTTCAAAACACAGACAGTAAAAAGAGTCAGTTTTCTTGTACTTAAGTATTCGTTGTGCCTTTTGTATTTAATTCCGATGCAAGTTCTGTGTTTCATCCTCAATAAGAAGGTCAGAGGGATGCAGTAAACCTGAAGTGAAGCATCGGAATCTATAACTAGTGTCACAGGAATGGTTTAAACATAGACATTAAGAGGATTCAGTTTTCTTGTACTTAAGGCGGCATTGTGCCTTTTGTATTTGATTCCGATGCAATTTCAGTGTTTCATCGTCAATAAGAAGGTCAGAGGGATATAGTGAACCTGAAGTGAAGCATCGGAATCTATAACTAGTGTCACAGGAATGGTTCAAAACATAGAGAGTAAGAAGAGTCAGTTTTCTTGTACTTAAGTCGGCATTGTGCCTTTTGTAGTTAATTCCGATGCAATTTCTGTGTTTCAATGTCAATAAGAAGGTCAGAGGGATACAGTAAACCTGAAGTGAAGCATCGGAATCTATAACTAGTGTCACAGGAATGGTTCAAAGCATAGCCAGTAAGAAGAGTCAGTATTCTTGTACTTAAGTCGGCTTCGTGCCTTTTGTATTTAAATCCGATGCAATTTCTGTGTATCACCGACAATACGAAGTTCAGAGGGATACAGTAAACCTGAAGTGAAGCATCGGAATCTATAACTAGTGTCACATCAATGGTTCAAACATAGACAGAAAGAAGAGTCAGTTTTCTTGTACATAACCCGGCATTGTGACTTTTGTATTTAATTCGGATGCAATTTCTGTGTTTCATCGTCATTAAGAAGGTCAGAGGGATACAGTAAACGTGAAGTGAAGCATCGGAATCTATAACTAGTGTCACAGGATTGGTTCAAAACTTAGACAGTAAGTAGAGCCAGTATTCTTGTACTTAAGTTGACATTGTGCCTTTTGTATTTAATTCCAATGCAATATCAGTGTTTCATCAACAATAAAAAGGTCAGAGGGATACAGCAAACCTGAAGTGAAGCATCGGAATCTATAACTAGTGTCACAGGAATGGTTCAAAACATAGAGAGTAAGAAGAGTCAGTTTTCTTGTACTTAAGTCGGCATTGTGCCTTTTGTAGTTAATTCCGATGCAATATCTGTGTTTCAATGTCAATAAGAAGGTCAGAGGGATACAGTAAACCTGAAGTGAAGCATCGGAAACTATAACTAGTGTCACAGGAATGGTTCAAAGCATAGACAGTGAGAAGAGTCAGTATTCTTGTACTTAAGTCGGCATCGTGCCTTTTGTATTTAAATCCGATGCAATTTCTGTGTATCATCGTCAATAAGAAGGTCAGAGGGATACAGTAAACCTGAAGTGAAGTATCGGAATCTATAACTAGTGTCACAGGAATGGTTCAAAACATAGACAGTAGGAAGAGTCAGTTTTCTTGTACTTAAGTCGGCATTGTGCCTTTTGTATTTAATTTCGATGCAATTTCTGTGTTTCATCGTCAATAAGAAGGTCAGAGGGATACAGTAAACATGAAGTGAAGCATCGGAATCTGTATCTAGTGTCACAGGAATGGTTCAAAACATAGACGGTAAGAAGAGTCAGTTTTCTTGAAGTTAAGTCGGCATTGTGCCTTTTGTATTTAATTCCGATGCAATTTCTGTGTTTCATCGTCAATAAGAAGGTCAGAGGGACACAGTAAACCTCAAGTGAAGCATCGGACTCTATAACTAGTGTCACAGGAATGGTTCAAAACATAGACAGTAAGAAGAGTCAGTTTTCTTGTACTTAAGTCGGCATTGTGCCTTTTGTATTTAACTCCGATGCAATTTCTGTGTTTCATCGTCAATAAGAAGGTCAGAGGGATACAGTAAACCCGAAGTGAAGCATCGGAATCTATAACTAGTGTCACAGGAATGGTTCAAAACATAGACAGTAAGAAGAGTCAGTTTTCTTGTACTAAAGTTGGCATTGTGCCCTTTGTATTTAATTCCGATGCAATTTCTGTGTTTCATCGTCAACAAGAAGGTCAGAGGGATACAGTAAACCTGAAGTGAAGCATCAGAATCTGTAACTAATGTCACAGGAATGGTTCAAAACATAGACAGTAAGAAGAGTCACTTTTCCTGTACTTAAATCGGCATTGTGCCTTTTGTATTTAATTCCCATGCAATTTCAGTGTTTCATCGTCAATAAGAGGGTCAGAGGGATACAGTAAACATGAAGTGAAGCATCGGAATCTATAACTAGTGTCCCTGGAATGGTTCAAATCATAGACAGTAAGTTGAGTCTGTTTTCGTGTTCTTAGGTCGGCATTGTGCCTTTTGTATTTATTTCCGATGCAATCTCTGTGTTTCGTCATCAATAAGAAGGTCCAAGGGATACAGTAAACCTGAAGTGAAGCTACGGAATCTAAAACCGGACTCACAGGAAAGGTTCTAAACGAGGACAGTAAGAAGAGCCAATCTTCTTGTACTTGAGTTGGCATTGTGCCTTTTGTATTGAATTCCGATGTAATTTCTGTATCAATAAGAAGGTCAGAGGGATATAGTGAACCTGAAGTGAAGCATCGGAATCTATAACTAGTGTCACAGGAATGGTTCAAAACATAGAGAGTAAGAAGAGTCAGTTTTCTTGTACTAAAGTCGGCATTGTCCCTTTTGTAGTTAATTCCGATGCAATTTCTGTGTTTCAATGTCAATAAGAAGGTCATAGGGATACAGTAAACCTGAAGTGAAGCATCGGAATCTATAACTAGTGTCACAGGAATGGTTCAAAGCATAGCCAGTAAGAAGAGTCAGTATTCTTGTACTTAAGTCGGCATCGTGCCTTTTGTATTTAAGTCCGATGCGATTTCTGTGTATCATCGTCAATACGAAGGTCAGAGGGATACAGTAAACCTGAAGTGAAGCATCGGAATCAATAACTGGTGTCACAGGAATGGTTCAAAACATAGACAGTAGGAAGAGTCAGTTTTCTTGTACTTAAGTCGGCATTGTGCCTTTTGTATTTAATTCCGATGCAATATCCGTGTTTCATCTTCAATAAGAAGGTCAGAGGGATACAGTAAACCTGAAGTGAAGCATCGGAATCTATAACTAGTGTCACAGGAATGGTTCAAAACATAGACAGTAAGAAGAGTCAGTTTTCTTGTACATAAGTTGGCATTGTGCCCATTGTATTTAATTACGATGCAATTTCTGTGTTTCATCGTCAACAAGAAGGTCAGGGGGATAGAGTAAACCTGAAGTGATGCATCGGAATCTATAACTAGTGTCACAGGAATGGTTCAAAACATAGACAGTAAAAAGAGTCAGTTTTCTTGTACTTAAGTTGGCATTGTGCCATTTGTATTTAATTCCGATGCAATTTCTGCGTTTCATAGTCAATAAGAAGTCAGTGGGATACACTAAACCTGAGGTGAAACATCGGAATCTATAAGTAGTGTCACAGGAATGGTTCGAAACATAAACAGTAAGAAGAGTCAGTTTACTTGTACTTAAGTCGGCATTGTGCCTATTGTATATAATTCCGATGCAATTTCTGTGTTTCATCGTCAATAAGAAGGTCAGAGGGATACAGTAAACCTGAAGTGAAGCATCGGAATCTATAAGTAGTGTCACAGGAATGGTTCAAAACATAGACAGTAAGAAGAGTCAGTTTTCTTGTACATAAGTTGGCATTGTGCCCATTGTATTTAATTACGATGCAATTTCTGTGTTTCATCGTCAACAAGAAGGTCAGAGGGATAGAGTAAACCTGAAGTGAAGCATCAGAATCTGTAACTAATGTCACAGGAATGGTTCAAAACATAGACAGTAAGAAGAGTCAGTTTTCCTGTACTTAAATAGGCATTGTGCCTTTTGTATTTAAATCCCATGCAATTTCAGTGTTTCATCGTCAATAAGAGGGTCAGAGGGATATAGTAAACATGAAGTGAAGCATCGGAATCTATAACTAGTGTCCCTGGAATGGTTCAAAACATAGACAGTAAAAAGAGTCAGTTTTCTTGTACTTAAGTATTCGTTGTGCCTTTTGTATTTAATTCCGATGCAAGTTCTGTGTTTCATCGTCAATTAGAAGGTCAGAGGGATGCAGTAAACCTGAAGTGAAGCATCGGAATATATAACTAGTGTCACAGGAATGGTTTAAACATAGACATTAAGAGGAGTAAGTTTTCTTGTACTTAAGTCGGCATCGTGCCTTTTGTATCTAAATCCGATGCAATTTCTGTGTATCATCGTCAATACGAAGTTCAGAGGGATATAGTAAACCTGAAGTGAAGCATCGGAATCAATAACTGGTGTCACAGGAATGGTTCAAAACATAGACAGTAGGAAGAGTCAGTTTTCTTGTACTTAAGTCGGCATTGTGCCTTTTGTATTTAATTCCGATGCAATATCCGTGTTTCATCTTCAATAAGAAGGTCAGAGGGATACAGTAAACCTGAAGTGAAGCATCGGAATCTATAACTAGTGTCACAGGAATGGTTCAAAACATAGACAGTAAGAAGAATCAGTTTTCTTGTACTTAAGTCGGCATTGTTACTTTTCTATTTAATTCCGATGCAATATCTATGTTTCATCGTCAATAAGAAGGTCAGAGGGATACAGTAAAGCTGACGTGAAGTTTCGGAATCTATAACTAGTGTCACAGGAATTGTTCAAAACATAGACAGTAAGAAGAATCAGTTTTCTTGTACTTAAGTCGGCGTTGTGCCTTTTGTATTTAATTCCGATGCAATTTCTGTGTTTCATCGTCAATAAGAAGGTCAGAGGGATACAGTAAACCTGAAGTGAAGCATCGGAATCTATAACTAGAGTCACAGGAATGGTTCAAAACATAGACATTAAGAAGAGTCAGTTTTCTTGTACTTAAGTCGGCATTGTGCCTTTTGTATTTAATTCCGTTGCAATTTCTGTGTTTCATAGTCAATAAGAAGGTCAGAGGGATACAGTAAACCTGAGGTGAAGCATCGGAATCTATAACTAGTGTCACTGGAATGGTTCACAGCATAGACAGTAAGAAGAGTCAGTTTTCTTGTACTTAAGTCGGCATTGTTCCGTTTGTACTTAATTCCGATGCAATTACTGTGTTTCATCGTCAATAAGACGGTCGGAGGGATACAGTAAACCTCAAGTGAAGCATCGGAATCTATTACTAGTGTCAAAGGAATGTTTCAAAACATAGACAGTAAGAAGAGTCAGTTTTCTTGTACTTAAGCCGGCATTGTGCCTTTTGTATTTAACTCCGATTCAATTTCTGTGTTTCATCGTCAATAAGAAGGCAGAGGGGTACAGTAAACCTGAAGTGAAGAATCGGAATCCATAACTAGTGTCATAGGAATGGTTCAAACATAGACTGTAAGAAGAGTCAGTTTTCTTGTACGTAAGTCGGCATTGTGCCTTTTGTATTTACTTTCGATGCAATTTCTGTGTTTCATCGTCAATAAGAAGGTCAGAGGGATACAGTAAACCTGAAGTGAAGCATCGGAATCTATAACTAGTGTCACATCAATGGTTCAAACAAAGACAGAAAGAAGAGTCAGTTTTCTTGTACATAAGCCGGCATTGTGACTTTTGTATTTAATTCGGATGCAATTTCTGTGTTTCATCGTCATTAAGAAGGTCAGAGGGATACAGTAAACGTGAAGTGAAGTATCGGAATCTATAACTAGTGTCACAGGAATGGTTCAAAACATAGACAGTAAGAAGAGTCAGTTTTCTTGTACATAAGTTGGCATTGTGCCCATTGTATTTAATTACGATGCAATTTCTGTGTTTCATCGTCAACAAGAAGGTCAGAGGGATAGAGTAAACCTGAAGTGAAGCATCGGAATCTATAACTAGTGTCCCTGGAATGGTTAAAAACATAGTAAGAAGAGTCAGTTTTCTTGTACTTAAGTCGGCATTGTGCCTTTTGTATTTAATTCCGATGCAATATCCGTGTTTCATCTTCAATAAGAAGGTCAGAGGGATACAGTAAACCTGAAGTGAAGCATCGGATTCTATAACTAGTGTCACAGGAATGGTTCAAAACATAGACAGTAAGAAGAATCAGTTTTCTTGTACTTAAGTCGGCATTGTTACTTTTCTATTTAATTCCGATGCAATATCTATGTTTCATCGTCAATAAGAAGGTCAGAGGGATACAGTAAAGCTGACGTGAAGTTTCGGAATCTATAACTAGTGTCACAGGAATTGTTCAAAACTTAGACAGTAAGAAGAATCAGTTTTCTTGTACTTAAGTCGGCGTTGTGCCTTTTGTATTTAATTCCTATGCAATTTCTGTGTTTCATCGTCAATAAGAAGGTCAGAGGGATACAGTAAACCTGAAGTGAAGCATCGGAATCTATAACTAGAGTCACAGGAATGGTTCAAAACATAGACAGTAAGAAGAGTCAGTTTTCTTGTACTTAAGTCGGCATTGTGCCTTTTGTATTTAATTCCGTTGCAATTTCTGTGTTTCATAGTCAATAAGAAGGTCAGAGGGATACAGTAAACCTGAGGTGAAGCATCGGAATCTATAACTAGTGTCACTGGAATGGTTCAAAGCATAGACAGTAAGAAGAGTCGGTTTTCTTGTACTTAAGTCGGCATTGTTCCGTTTGTACTTAATTCCGATGCAATTACTGTGTTTCATCGTCAATAAGACGGTCGGAGGGATACAGTAAACCTCAAGTGAAGCATCGGAATCTATAACTAGTGACAAAGGAATGGTTCAAAACATAGACAGTAAAAAGAGTCAGTTTTCTTGTACTTAAGTATTCGTTGTGCCTTTTGTATTTAATTCCGATGCAAGTTCTGTGTTTCATCGTCAATAAGAAGGTCAGAGGGATGCAGTAAACCTGAAGTGATGCATCGGAATCTATAACTAGTGTCACATCAATGGTTCAAACATAGATAGAAAGAAGAGTCAGTTTTCTTGTACTTAAGTCGGCATTGTGCCTTTTGTATTTGATTCCGATGCAATTTCAGTGTTTCATCGTCAATAAGAAGGTCAGAGGGATATAGTGAACCTGAAGTGAAGCATCGGAATCTATAACTAGTGTCACAGGAATGGTTCAAAACATAGAGAGTAAGAAGAGTCAGTTTTCTTGTACTTAAGTCGGCATTGTGCCTTTTGTAGTTAATTCCGATGCAATTTCTGTGTTTCAATGTCAATAAGAAGGTCAGAGGGATACAGTAAACCTGAAGTGAAGCATCGGAATCTATAACTAGTGTCCCTGGAATGGTTCAAAACATAGTAAGAAGAGTCAGTTTTCTTGTACTTAAGTCGGCATTGTGCCTTTTGTATTTAATTCCGATGCAATATCCGTGTTTCATCTTCAATAAGAAGGTCAGAGGGATACAGTAAACCTGAAGTGAAGCATCGGAATCTATAACTAGTGTCACAGGAATGGTTCAAAGCATAGACAGTAAGAAGAGTCAGTTTTCTTGTACATAAGTTGGCATTGTGCCCATTGTATTTAATTACGATGCAATTTCTGTGTTTCATCGTCAACACGAAGGTCAGGGGGATAGAGTAAACCTGAAGTGATGCTTCGGAATCTATAACTAGTGTCACAGGAATGGTTCAAAACATAGACAGTAAAAAGAGTCAGTTTTCTTGTACTTAAGTTGGCATTGTGCCTTTTGTATTTAATTCCGATGCAATTTCTGCGTTTCATAGTCAATAAGAAGTCAGTGGGATACACTAAACCTGAAGTGAAACATCGGAATCTATAAGTAGTGTCACAGGAATGGTTCGAAACATAAACAGTAAGAAGAGTCAGTTTACTTGTACTTAAGTCGGCATTGTGCCTATTGTATTTAATTCCGATGCAATTTCTGTGTTTCATCGTCAATAAGAAGGTCAGAGGGATACAGTAAACCTGAAGTGAAGCATCGGAATCTATAAGTAGTGTCACAGGAATGGTTCAAAACATAGACAGTAAGAAGAGTCAGTTTTCTTGTACATAAGTTGGCATTGTGCCCATTGTATTTAATTACGATGCAATTTCTGTGTTTCATCGTCAACAAGAAGGTCAGAGGGATAGAGTAAACCCGAAGTGAAGCATCAGAATCTGTACCTAATGTCACAGGAATGGTTCAAAACATAGACAGTAAGAAGAGTCAGTTTTCCTGTACTTAAATCGGCATTGTGCCTTTTGTATTTAATTCCCATTCAATTTCAGTGTTTCATCGTCAATAAGAGGGTCAGAGGGATATAGTAAACATGAAGTGAAGCATCGGAATCTATAACTAGTGTCCCTGGAATGGTTCAAAACATAGACAGTAAAAAGAGTCAGTTTTCTTGTACTTAAGTATTCGTTGTGCCTTTTGTATTTAATTCCGATGCAAGTTCTGTGTTTCATCGTCAATTAGAAGGTCAGAGGGATGCAGTAAACCTGAAGTGAAGCATCGGAATATATAACTAGTGTCACAGGAATGGTTTAAACATAGACATTAAGAGGAGTCAGTTTTCTTGTACTTAAGTCGGCATCGTGCCTTTTGTATTTAAATCCGATGCAATTTCTGTGTATCATCGTCAATACGAAGTTCAGAGGGATACAGTAAACCTGAAGTGAAGCATCGGAATCAATAACTGGTGTCACAGGAATGGTTCAAAACATAGACAGTAGGAAGAGTCAGTTTTCTTGTACTTAAGTCGGCATTGTGCCTTTTGTATTTAATTCCGATGCAATATCCGTGTTTCATCTTCAATAAGAAGGTCAGAGGGATACAGTAAACCTGAAGTGAAGCATCGGAATCTATAACTAGTGTCACAGGAATGGTTCAAAACATAGACAGTAAGAAGAATCAGTTTTCTTGTACTTAAGTCGGCATTGTTACTTTTCTATTTTATTCCGATGCAATATCTATGTTTCATCGTCAATAAGAAGGTCAGAGGGATACAGTAAAGCTGACGTGAAGTTTCGGAATCTATAACTAGTGTCACAGGAATTGTTCAAAACTTAGACAGTAAGAAGCATCAGTTTTCTTGTACTTAAGTCGGCGTTGTGCCTTTTGTATTTAATTCCGATGCAATTTCTGTGTTTCATCGTCAATAAGAGGGTCAGAGGGATACAGTAAACCTGAAGTGAAGCATCGGAATCTATAACTAGAGTCACAGGAATGGTTCAAAACATAGACAGTAAGAAGAGTCAGTTTTCTTGTACTTAAGTCGGCATTGTGCCTTTTGTATTTAATTCCGTTGCAATTTCTGTGTTTCATAGTCAATAAGAAGGTCAGAGGGATACAGTAAACCTGAGGTGAAGCATCGGAATCTATAACTAGTGTCACTGGAATGGTTCAAAGCATAGACAGTAAGAAGAGTCAGTTTTCTTGTACTTAAGTCGGCATTGTGCCTTTTGTATTTGATTCCGATGCAATTTCAGTGTTTCATCGTCAATAAGAAGGTCAGAGGGATATAGTGAACCTGAAGTGAAGCATCGGAATCTATAACTAGTGTCACAGGAATGGTTCAAAACATAGAGAGTAAGAAGAGTCAGTTTTCTTGTACTTAAGTCGGCATTGTGCATTTTGTAGTTAATTCCGATGCAATTTCTGTGTTTCAATGTCAATAAGAAGGTCAGAGGGATACAGTAAACCTGAAGTGAAGCATCGGAATCTATAACTAGTGTCACAGGAATGGTTCAAAGCATAGCCAGTAAGAAGAGTCAGTATTCTTGTACTTAAGTCGGCATCGTGCCTTTTGTATTTAAATCCGGTGCAATTTCTGTGTATCATCGACAATACGAAGTTCAGAGGGATACAGTAAACCTGAAGTGAAGCATCGGAATCAATATCTGGTGTCACAGGAATGGTTCAAAACATAGACAGTAGGAAGAGTCAGTTTTCTTGTACTTAAGTCGGCATTGTGCCTTTTGTATTTAATTCCGATGCAATATACGTGTTTCATCTTCGATAAGAAGGTCAGAGGGATACTGTAAACCTGAAGTGAAGCATCGGAATCTATAACTAGTGTCACAGGAATGGTTCAAAACATAGACAGTAAGAAGAATCAGTTTTCTTGTACTTAAGTCGGCATTGTGCCTTTTGTATTTAATTCCCATGCAATTTCAGTGTTTCATCGTCAATAAGAGGGTCAGAGGGATACAGTAAACATGAAGTGAAGCATCGGAATCTATAACTAGTGTCCCTGGAATGGTTCAAATCATAGACAGTAAGTTGAGTCTGTTTTCGTGTTCTTAGGTCGGCATTGTGCCTTTTGTATTTATTTCCGATGCAATCTCTGTGTTTCGTCTTCAATAAGAAGGTCCAAGGGATACAGTAAACCTGAAGTGAAGCTACGGAATCTAAAACCGGACTCACAGGAAAGGTTCTAAACGAGGACAGTAAGAAGAGCCAATCTTCTTGTACTTGAGTTGGCATTGTGCCTTTTGTATTGAATTCCGATGTAATTTCTGTATCAATAAGAAGGTCAGAGGGATATAGTGAACCTGAAGTGAAGCATCGGAATCTATAACTAGTGTCACAGGAATGGTTCAAAACATAGAGAGTAAGAAGAGTCAGTTTTCTTGTACTAAAGTCGGCATTGTCCCTTTTGTAGTTAATTCCGATGCAATTTCTGTGTTTCAATGTCAATAAGAAGGTCATAGGGATACAGTAAACCTGAAGTGAAGCATCGGAATCTATAACTAGTGTCACAGGAATGGTTCAAAGCATAGCCAGTAAGAAGAGTCAGTATTCTTGTACTTAAGTCGGCATCGTGCCTTTTGTATTTAAGTCCGATGCGATTTCTGTGTATCATCGTCAATACGAAGGTCAGAGGGATACAGTAAACCTGAAGTGAAGCATCGGAATCAATAACTGGTGTCACAGGAATGGTTCAAAACATAGACAGTAGGAAGAGTCAGTTTTCTTGTACTTAAGTCGGCATTGTGCCTTTTGTATTTAATTCCGATGCAATATCCGTGTTTCATCTTCAATAAGAAGGTCAGAGGGATACAGTAAACCTGAAGTGAAGCATCGGAATCTATAACTAGTGTCACAGGAATGGTTCAAAACATAGACAGTAAGAAGAGTCAGTTTTCTTGTACATAAGTTGGCATTGTGCCCATTGTATTTAATTACGATGCAATTTCTGTGTTTCATCGTCAACAAGAAGGTCAGGGGGATAGAGTAAACCTGAAGTGATGCATCGGAATCTATAACTAGTGTCACAGGAATGGTTCAAAACATAGACAGTAAAAAGAGTCAGTTTTCTTGTACTTAAGTTGGCATTGTGCCATTTGTATTTAATTCCGATGCAATTTCTGCGTTTCATAGTCAATAAGAAGTCAGTGGGATACACTAAACCTGAGGTGAAACATCGGAATCTATAAGTAGTGTCACAGGAATGGTTCGAAACATAAACAGTAAGAAGAGTCAGTTTACTTGTACTTAAGTCGGCATTGTGCCTATTGTATATAATTCCGATGCAATTTCTGTGTTTCATCGTCAATAAGAAGGTCAGAGGGATACAGTAAACCTGAAGTGAAGCATCGGAATCTATAAGTAGTGTCACAGGAATGGTTCAAAACATAGACAGTAAGAAGAGTCAGTTTTCTTGTACATAAGTTGGCATTGTGCCCATTGTATTTAATTACGATGCAATTTCTGTGTTTCATCGTCAACAAGAAGGTCAGAGGGATAGAGTAAACCTGAAGTGAAGCATCAGAATCTGTAACTAATGTCACAGGAATGGTTCAAAACATAGACAGTAAGAAGAGTCAGTTTTCCTGTACTTAAATAGGCATTGTGCCTTTTGTATTTAAATCCCATGCAATTTCAGTGTTTCATCGTCAATAAGAGGGTCAGAGGGATATAGTAAACATGAAGTGAAGCATCGGAATCTATAACTAGTGTCCCTGGAATGGTTCAAAACATAGACAGTAAAAAGAGTCAGTTTTCTTGTACTTAAGTATTCGGTGTGCCTTTTGTATTTAATTCCGATGCAAGTTCTGTGTTTCATCGTCAATTAGAAGGTCAGAGGGATGCAGTAAACCTGAAGTGAAGCATCGGAATATATAACTAGTGTCACAGGAATGGTTTAAACATAGACATTAAGAGGAGTAAGTTTTCTTGTACTTAAGTCGGCATCGTGCCTTTTGTATCTAAATCCGATGCAATTTCTGTGTATCATCGTCAATACGAAGTTCAGAGGGATATAGTAAACCTGAAGTGAAGCATCGGAATCAATAACTGGTGTCACAGGAATGGTTCAAAACATAGACAGTAGGAAGAGTCAGTTTTCTTGTACTTAAGTCGGCATTGTGCCTTTTGTATTTAATTCCGATGCAATATCCGTGTTTCATCTTCAATAAGAAGGTCAGAGGGATACAGTAAACCTGAAGTGAAGCATCGGAATCTATAACTAGTGTCACAGGAATGGTTCAAAACATAGACAGTAAGAAGAATCAGTTTTCTTGTACTTAAGTCGGCATTGTTACTTTTCTATTTAATTCCGATGCAATATCTATGTTTCATCGTCAATAAGAAGGTCAGAGGGATACAGTAAAGCTGACGTGAAGTTTCGGAATCTATAACTAGTGTCACAGGAATTGTTCAAAACATAGACAGTAAGAAGAATCAGTTTTCTTGTACTTAAGTCGGCGTTGTGCCTTTTGTATTTAATTCCGATGCAATTTCTGTGTTTCATCGTCAATAAGAAGGTCAGAGGGATACAGTAAACCTGAAGTGAAGCATCGGAATCTATAACTAGAGTCACAGGAATGGTTCAAAACATAGACATTAAGAAGAGTCAGTTTTCTTGTACTTAAGTCGGCATTGTGCCTTTTGTATTTAATTCCGTTGCAATTTCTGTGTTTCATAGTCAATAAGAAGGTCAGAGGGATACAGTAAACCTGAGGTGAAGCATCGGAATCTATAACTAGTGTCACTGGAATGGTTCACAGCATAGACAGTAAGAAGAGTCAGTTTTCTTGTACTTAAGTCGGCATTGTTCCGTTTGTACTTAATTCCGATGCAATTACTGTGTTTCATCGTCAATAAGACGGTCGGAGGGATACAGTAAACCTCAAGTGAAGCATCGGAATCTATTACTAGTGTCAAAGGAATGTTTCAAAACATAGACAGTAAGAAGAGTCAGTTTTCTTGTACTTAAGCCGGCATTGTGCCTTTTGTATTTAACTCCGATTCAATTTCTGTGTTTCATCGTCAATAAGAAGGCAGAGGGGTACAGTAAACCTGAAGTGAAGAATCGGAATCCATAACTAGTGTCATAGGAATGGTTCAAACATAGACTGTAAGAAGAGTCAGTTTTCTTGTACGTAAGTCGGCATTGTGCCTTTTGTATTTACTTTCGATGCAATTTCTGTGTTTCATCGTCAATAAGAAGGTCAGAGGGATACAGTAAACCTGAAGTGAAGCATCGGAATCTATAACTAGTGTCACATCAATGGTTCAAACAAAGACAGAAAGAAGAGTCAGTTTTCTTGTACATAAGCCGGCATTGTGACTTTTGTATTTAATTCGGATGCAATTTCTGTGTTTCATCGTCATTAAGAAGGTCAGAGGGATACAGTAAACGTGAAGTGAAGTATCGGAATCTATAACTAGTGTCACAGGAATGGTTCAAAACATAGACAGTAAGAAGAGTCAGTTTTCTTGTACATAAGTTGGCATTGTGCCCATTGTATTTAATTACGATGCAATTTCTGTGTTTCATCGTCAACAAGAAGGTCAGAGGGATAGAGTAAACCTGAAGTGAAGCATCGGAATCTATAACTAGTGTCCCTGGAATGGTTAAAAACATGGTAAGAAGAGTCAGTTTTCTTGTACTTAAGTCGGCATTGTGCCTTTTGTATTTAATTCCGATGCAATATCCGTGTTTCATCTTCAATAAGAAGGTCAGAGGGATACAGTAAACCTGAAGTGAAGCATCGGATTCTATAACTAGTGTCACAGGAATGGTTCAAAACATAGACAGTAAGAAGAATCAGTTTTCTTGTACTTAAGTCGGCATTGTTACTTTTCTATTTAATTCCGATGCAATATCTATGTTTCATCGTCAATAAGAAGGTCAGAGGGATACAGTAAAGCTGACGTGAAGTTTCGGAATCTATAACTAGTGTCACAGGAATTGTTCAAAACTTAGACAGTAAGAAGAATCAGTTTTCTTGTACTTAAGTCGGCGTTGTGCCTTTTGTATTTAATTCCTATGCAATTTCTGTGTTTCATCGTCAATAAGAAGGTCAGAGGGATACAGTAAACCTGAAGTGAAGCATCGGAATCTATAACTAGAGTCACAGGAATGGTTCAAAACATAGACAGTAAGAAGAGTCAGTTTTCTTGTACTTAAGTCGGCATTGTGCCTTTTGTATTTAATTCCGTTGCAATTTCTGTGTTTCATAGTCAATAAGAAGGTCAGAGGGATACAGTAAACCTGAGGTGAAGCATCGGAATCTATAACTAGTGTCACTGGAATGGTTCAAAGCATAGACAGTAAGAAGAGTCGGTTTTCTTGTACTTAAGTCGGCATTGTTCCGTTTGTACTTAATTCCGATGCAATTACTGTGTTTCATCGTCAATAAGACGGTCGGAGGGATACAGTAAACCTCAAGTGAAGCATCGGAATCTATAACTAGTGACAAAGGAATGGTTCAAAACATAGACAGTAAAAAGAGTCAGTTTTCTTGTACTTAAGTATTCGTTGTGCCTTTTGTATTTAATTCCGATGCAAGTTCTGTGTTTCATCGTCAATAAGAAGGTCAGAGGGATGCAGTAAACCTGAAGTGATGCATCGGAATCTATAACTAGTGTCACATCAATGGTTCAAACATAGATAGAAAGAAGAGTCAGTTTTCTTGTACATAAGCCGGCATTGTGACTTTTGTATTTAATTCGGATGCAATTTCTGTGTTTCATCGTCACTAAGAAGGTCAGAGGGATACAGTAAACGTGAAGTGAAGCATCGGAATCTATAACTAGTGTCACAGGAATGGTTCAAAACATAGACAGTAATAAGAGTCAGTTTTCTTGTACATAAGTTGGCATTGTGCCCATTGTATTTAATTACGATGCAATTTCTGTGTTTCATCGTCAACAAGAAGGTCAGAGGGATAGAGTAAACCTGAAGTGAAGCATCAGAAACTGTAACTAATGTCACAGGAATGGTTCAAAACATAGACAGTAAGAAGAGTCAGTTTTCCTGTACTTAAATCGGCATTGTGCCTTTTGTATTTAATTCCCATGCAATTTCAGTGTTTCATCGTCAATAAGAGGGTCAGAGGGATATAGTAAACATGAAGTGAAGCATCGGAATCTATAACTACTGTCCCTGGAATGGTTCAAAACATAGACAGTAAAAAGAGTCAGTTTTCTTGTACTTAAGTATTCGTTGTGCCTTTTGTATTTAATTCCGATGCAAGTTCTGTGTTTCATCGTCAATAAGAAGATCAGAGGGATGCAGTAAACCTGAAGTGAAGCATCGGAATCTATAACTAGTGTCACAGGAATGGTTTAAACATAGACATTAAGAGGAGTCAGTTTTCTTGTACTTAAGTCGGCATTGTGCCTTTTGTATTTGATTCCGATGCAATTTCAGTGTTTCATCGTCAATAAGAAGGTCAGAGGGATATAGTGAACCTGAAGTGAAGCATCGGAATCTATAACTAGTGTCACAGGAATGGTTCAAAACATAGAGAGTAAGAAGAGTCAGTTTTCTTGTACTTAAGTCGGCATTGTGCCTTTTGTAGTTAATTCCGATGCAATTTCTGTGTTTCAATGTCAATAAGAAGGTCAGAGGGATACAGTAAACCTGAAGTGAAGCATCGGAATCTATAACTAGTGTCCCTGGAATGGTTCAAAACATAGTAAGAAGAGTCAGTTTTCTTGTACTTAAGTCGGCATTGTGCCTTTTGTATTTAATTCCGATGCAATATCCGTGTTTCATCTTCAATAAGAAGGTCAGAGGGATACAGTAAACCTGAAGTGAAGCATCGGAATCTATAACTAGTGTCACAGGAATGGTTCAAAGCATAGACAGTAAGAAGAGTCAGTTTTCTTGTACATAAGTTGGCATTGTGCCCATTGTATTTAATTACGATGCAATTTCTGTGTTTCATCGTCAACACGAAGGTCAGGGGGATAGAGTAAACCTGAAGTGATGCTTCGGAATCTATAACTAGTGTCACAGGAATGGTTCAAAACATAGACAGTAAAAAGAGTCAGTTTTCTTGTACTTAAGTTGGCATTGTGCCTTTTGTATTTAATTCCGATGCAATTTCTGCGTTTCATAGTCAATAAGAAGTCAGTGGGATACACTAAACCTGAAGTGAAACATCGGAATCTATAAGTAGTGTCACAGGAATGGTTCGAAACATAAACAGTAAGAAGAGTCAGTTTACTTGTACTTAAGTCGGCATTGTGCCTATTGTATTTAATTCCGATGCAATTTCTGTGTTTCATCGTCAATAAGAAGGTCAGAGGGATACAGTAAACCTGAAGTGAAGCATCGGAATCTATAAGTAGTGTCACAGGAATGGTTCAAAACATAGACAGTAAGAAGAGTCAGTTTTCTTGTACATAAGTTGGCATTGTGCCCATTGTATTTAATTACGATGCAATTTCTGTGTTTCATCGTCAACAAGAAGGTCAGAGGGATAGAGTAAACCCGAAGTGAAGCATCAGAATCTGTAACTAATGTCACAGGAATGGTTCAAAACATAGACAGTAAGAAGAGTCAGTTTTCCTGTACTTAAATCGGCATTGTGCCTTTTGTATTTAATTCCCATTCAATTTCAGTGTTTCATCGTCAATAAGAGGGTCAGAGGGATATAGTAAACATGAAGTGAAGCATCGGAATCTATAACTAGTGTCCCTGGAATGGTTCAAAACATAGACAGTAAAAAGAGTCAGTTTTCTTGTACTTAAGTATTCGTTGTGCCTTTTGTATTTAATTCCGATGCAAGTTCTGTGTTTCATCGTCAATTAGAAGGTCAGAGGGATGCAGTAAACCTGAAGTGAAGCATCGGAATATATAACTAGTGTCACAGGAATGGTTTAAACATAGACATTAAGAGGAGTCAGTTTTCTTGTACTTAAGTCGGCATCGTGCCTTTTGTATTTAAATCCGATGCAATTTCTGTGTATCATCGTCAATACGAAGTTCAGAGGGATACAGTAAACCTGAAGTGAAGCATCGGAATCAATAACTGGTGTCACAGGAATGGTTCAAAACATAGACAGTAGGAAGAGTCAGTTTTCTTGTACTTAAGTCGGCATTGTGCCTTTTGTATTTAATTCCGATGCAATATCCGTGTTTCATCTTCAATAAGAAGGTCAGAGGGATACAGTAAACCTGAAGTGAAGCATCGGAATCTATAACTAGTGTCACAGGAATGGTTCAAAACATAGACAGTAAGAAGAATCAGTTTTCTTGTACTTAAGTCGGCATTGTTACTTTTCTATTTTATTCCGATGCAATATCTATGTTTCATCGTCAATAAGAAGGTCAGAGGGATACAGTAAAGCTGACGTGAAGTTTCGGAATCTATAACTAGTGTCACAGGAATTGTTCAAAACTTAGACAGTAAGAAGCATCAGTTTTCTTGTACTTAAGTCGGCGTTGTGCCTTTTGTATTTAATTCCGATGCAATTTCTGTGTTTCATCGTCAATAAGAGGGTCAGAGGGATACAGTAAACCTGAAGTGAAGCATCGGAATCTATAACTAGAGTCACAGGAATGGTTCAAAACATAGACAGTAAGAAGAGTCAGTTTTCTTGTACTTAAGTCGGCATTGTGCCTTTTGTATTTAATTCCGTTGCAATTTCTGTGTTTCATAGTCAATAAGAAGGTCAGAGGGATACAGTAAACCTGAGGTGAAGCATCGGAATCTATAACTAGTGTCACTGGAATGGTTCAAAGCATAGACAGTAAGAAGAGTCAGTTTTCTTGTACTTAAGTCGGCATTGTGCCTTTTGTATTTGATTCCGATGCAATTTCAGTGTTTCATCGTCAATAAGAAGGTCAGAGGGATATAGTGAACCTGAAGTGAAGCATCGGAATCTATAACTAGTGTCACAGGAATGGTTCAAAACATAGAGAGTAAGAAGAGTCAGTTTTCTTGTACTTAAGTCGGCATTGTGCATTTTGTAGTTAATTCCGATGCAATTTCTGTGTTTCAATGTCAATAAGAAGGTCAGAGGGATACAGTAAACCTGAAGTGAAGCATCGGAATCTATAACTAGTGTCACAGGAATGGTTCAAAGCATAGCCAGTAAGAAGAGTCAGTATTCTTGTACTTAAGTCGGCATCGTGCCTTTTGTATTTAAATCCGGTGCAATTTCTGTGTATCATCGACAATACGAAGTTCAGAGGGATACAGTAAACCTGAAGTGAAGCATCGGAATCAATATCTGGTGTCACAGGAATGGTTCAAAACATAGACAGTAGGAAGAGTCAGTTTTCTTGTACTTAAGTCGGCATTGTGCCTTTTGTATTTAATTCCGATGCAATATACGTGTTTCATCTTCGATAAGAAGGTCAGAGGGATACTGTAAACCTGAAGTGAAGCATCGGAATCTATAACTAGTGTCACAGGAATGGTTCAAAACATAGACAGTAAGAAGAATCAGTTTTCTTGTACTTAAGTCGGCATTGTTACTTTTCTATTTAATTCCGATGCAATATCTATGTTTCATCGTCAATAAGAAGGTCAGAGGGATACAGTAAACCTGAAGTGAAGCATCGGAATCTATAACTAGTGTCACAGTAATGGTTCAAAACATAACAGTAAGAAGAGTCAGTTTTCTTGTAATGAAGTCGGCATTGTGCCTTTTGTATTTAATTCCGATGCAATTTCTGTGTTTCATCGTCAATTAGAAGGTCAGAGGGATACAGTAAAGCTGACGTGAAGTTTCGGAATCTATAACTAGTGTCACAGGAATTGTTCAAAACTTAAACAGTAAGAAGAATCAGTTTTCTTGTACTTAAGTCGGCATTGCGCCTTTTGTATTTAATTCCGATGCAATTTCTGTGTTTCATCGTCAATAAGAAGGTCAGAGGGATACAGTAAACCTGAAGTGAAGCATCGGAATCTATAACTAGAGTCACAGGAATGGTTCAAAACATAGACAGTAAGAAGAGAAAGTTTTCTTGTACTTAATTCGGCATTGTGCCTTTTGTATTTAATTCCGTTGCAATTTCTGTGTTTCATAGTCAATAAGAAGGTCAGAGGGATACAGTAAACCTGAGGTGAAGCATCGGAATCTATAACTAGTGTCACTGGAATGGTTCAAAACATAGACAGTAAGAAGAGTCAGTTTTCTTGTACTTAAGTCGGCATTGTGCCTTTTGTATTTACTTTCGATGCAATTTCTGTGTTTCATCGTCAATAAGAAGGTCAGAGGGATACAGTAAACCTGAAGTGAAGCATCGGAATCTATAACTAGTGTCACATCAATGGTTCAAACATAGACAGAAAGAAGAGTCAGTTTTCTTGTACTTAAGTCGGCATTGTGCCTTTTGTATTTAATTCCAATGCAATTTCTGTGTATCATCGTCAATAAGAAGGTCAGAGGGATACAGTAAACCTAAAGTGAAGCATCGGAATCTATAACTAGTGTCACTGGAATGGTTCAAATCATAGACAGTAAGAGGAGTCAGTTTTCTTGCACTTAAGTCGTCATTGAGCTTTTCGTATTTATTTCCGGTGCAATTTCTGTGTTTCATCGTCAATAAGAAGGTCAGAGGGATACAGTAAACATGAAGTGGAGCATCGGAATCTATAACTAGTGTCACAGGAATGGTTCAAATCTTAGACAGTAAGAAGAGTCAGTTTTCTTGTACTTAAGTCGCCATTGTGCCTTTTGTATTTAATTCCAATGCAATTTCTGTGTATCATCGTCATGAAGAAGGTCAGAGGGATACAGTAAACCTGAAGTGAAGCATCGGAATCTATAACTAGTGTCACAGGAATGGTTCAAAACATAGACAGTAAAAAGAGTCAGTTTTCTTGTACTTAAGTTGGCATTGTGCCTTTTGTATTTAATTCCTATGCAATTTCTGCGTTTCATAGTCAATAAGAAGTCAGTGGGATACACTAAACCTGAAGTGAAACATCGGAATCTATAAGTAGTGTCACAGGAATGGTTCGAAACATAAACAGTAAGAAGAGTCAGTTTACTTGTACTTAAGTCGGCATTGTGCCTATTGTATTTAATTCCGATGCAATTTCTGTGTTTCATCGTCAATAAGAAGGTCAGAGGGATACAGTAAACCTGAAGTGAAGCATCGGAATCTATAAGTAGTGTCACAGGAATGGTTCAAACATAGACAGTAAGAAGAGTCAGTTTTCTTGTACATAAGTTGGCATTGTGCCCATTGTATTTAATTACGATGCAATTTCTGTGTTTCATCGTCAACAAGAAGGTCAGAGGGATAGAGTAAACCTGAAGTGAAGCATCAGAATCTGTAACTAATGTCACAGGAATGGTTCAAAACATAGACAGTAAGAAGAGTCAGTTTTCCTGTACTTAAATCGGCATTGTGCCTTTTGTATTTAATTCCCATTCAATTTCAGTGTTTCATCGTCAATAAGAGGGTCAGAGGGATATAGTAAACATGAAGTGAAGCATCGGAATCTATAACTAGTGTCACAGGAATGGTTCAAAACATAGACAGTAGGAAGAGTCAGTTTTCTTGTACTTAAGTCGGCATTGTGCCTTTTGTATTTAATTTCGATGCAATTTCTGTGTTTCATCGTCAATAAGAAGGTCAGAGGGATACAGTAAACCTGAAGTGAAGCATCGGAATCTGTAAGTAGTGTCACAGGAATGGTTCAAAACATAGACAGTAAGAAGAGTCAGTTTTCTTGTACATAAGTTGGCATTGTGCCCATTGTATTTAATTACGATGCAATTTCTGTGTTTCATCGTCAACAAGAAGGTCAGAGGGATAGAGTAAACCTGAAGTGAAGCATCAGAATCTATAACTAGTGTCACAGGAATGGTTCAAAACATAGAGAGTAAGAAGAGTCAGTTTTCTTGTACTTAAGTCGGCATTGTGCATTTTGTAGTTAATTCCGATGCAATTTCTGTGTTTCAATGTCAATAAGAAGGTCAGAGGGATACAGTAAACCTGAAGTGAAGCATCGGAATCTATAACTAGTGTCACAGGAAAGGTTCAAAGCATAGCCAGTAAGAAGAGTCAGTATTCTTGTACTTAAGTCGGCATCGTGCCTTTTGTATTTAAATCCGGTGCAATTTCTGTGTATCATCGACAATACGAAGTTCAGAGGGATACAGTAAACCTGAAGTGAAGCATCGGAATCAATATCTGGTGTCACAGGAATGGTTCAAAACATAGACAGTAGGAAGAGTCAGTTTTCTTGTACTTAAGTCGGCATTGTGCCTTTTGTATTTAATTCCGATGCAATATACGTGTTTCATCTTCGATAAGAAGGTCAGAGGGATACTGTAAACCTGAAGTGAAGCATCGGAATCTATAACTAGTGTCACAGGAATGGTTCAAAACATAGACAGTAAGAAGAATCAGTTTTCTTGTACTTAAGTCGGCATTGTTACTTTTCTATTTAATTCCGATGCAATATCTATGTTTCATCGTCAATAAGAAGGTCAGAGGGATACAGTAAACCTGAAGTGAAGCATCGGAATCTATAACTAGTGTCACAGTAATGGTTCAAAACATAACAGTAAGAAGAGTCAGTTTTCTTGTAATGAAGTCGGCATTGTGCCTTTTGTATTTAATTCCGATGCAATTTCTGTGTTTCATCGTCAATTAGAAGGTCAGAGGGATACAGTAAAGCTGACGTGAAGTTTCGGAATCTATAACTAGTGTCACAGGAATTGTTCAAAACTTAAACAGTAAGAAGAATCAGTTTTCTTGTACTTAAGTCGGCATTGCGCCTTTTGTATTTAATTCCGATGCAATTTCTGTGTTTCATCGTCA
This sequence comes from Schistocerca serialis cubense, assembly GCF_023864345.2. NCBI lineage: Eukaryota > Metazoa > Arthropoda > Insecta > Orthoptera > Acrididae > Schistocerca > Schistocerca serialis. Next base: position 665,943 of record NC_064639.1, on the reverse strand, counting down.
ATAAGATGGTCAGAGGGATACAGTAAACCTGAAGTGAAGCATCGGAATCTATAACTAGAGTCACAGGAATGGATCAAAACATAGACAGTAAGAAGAGTCAGTTTTCTTGTACTTAATTCGGCATTGTGCCTTTTGTATTTAATTCCGTTGCAATTTCTGTGTTTCATAGTCAATAAGAAGGTCAGAGGGATACAGTAAACCTGAGGTGAAGCATCGGAATCTATAACTAGTGTCACTGGAATGGTTCAAAACATAGACAGTAAGAAGAGTCAGTTTTCTTGTACTTAAGTCGGCATTGTGCCTTTTGTATTTACTTTCGATGCAATTTCTGTGTTTCATCGTCAATAAGAAGGTCAGAGGGATACAGTAAACCTGAAGTGAAGCATCGGAATCTATAACTAGTGTCACATCAATGGTTCAAACATAGACAGAAAGAAGAGTCAGTTTTCTTGTACTTAAGTCGGCATTGTGCCTTTTGTATTTAATTCCAATGCAATTTCTGTGTATCATCGTCAATAAGAAGGTCAGAGGGATACAGTAAACCTGAAGTGAAGCACCGGAATCTATAACTAGTGTCACTGGAATGGTTCAAATCATAGACAGTAAGAGGAGTCAGTTTTCTTGCACTTAAGTCGTCATTGAGCTTTTCGTATTTATTTCCGGTGCAATTTCTGTGTTTCATCGTCAATAAGAAGGTCAGAGGGATACAGTAAACATGAAGTGAAGCATCGGAATCTATAACTAGTGTCACAGGAATGGTTCAAATCTTAGACAGTAAGAAGAGTCAGTTTTCTTGTACTTAAGTCGCCATTGTGCCTTTTGTATTTAATTCCAATGCAATTTCTGTGTATCATCGTCATGAAGAAGGTCAGAGGGATACAGTAAACCTGAAGTGAAGCATCGGAATCTATAACTAGTGTCACAGGAATGGTTCAAAACATAGACAGTAAAAAGAGTCAGTTTTCTTGTACTTAAGTTGGCATTGTGCCTTTTGTATTTAATTCCGATGCAATTTCTGCGTTTCATAGTCAATAAGAAGTCAGTGGGATACACTAAACCTGAAGTGAAACATCGGAATCTATAAGTAGTGTCACAGGAATGGTTCGAAACATAAACAGTAAGAAGAGTCAGTTTACTTGTACTTAAGTCGGCATTGTGCCTATTGTATTTAATTCCGATGCAATTTCTGTGTTTCATCGTCAATAAGAAGGTCAGAGGGATACAGTAAACCTGAAGTGAAGCATCGGAATCTATAAGTAGTGTCACAGGAATGGTTCAAACATAGACAGTAAGAAGAGTCAGTTTTCTTGTACATAAGTTGGCATTGTGCCCATTGTATTTAATTACGATGCAATTTCTGTGTTTCATCGTCAACAAGAAGGTCAGAGGGATAGAGTAAACCTGAAGTGAAGCATCAGAATCTGTAACTAATGTCACAGGAATGGTTCAAAACATAGACAGTAAGAAGAGTCAGTTTTCCTGTACTTAAATCGGCATTGTGCCTTTTGTATTTAATTCCCATTCAATTTCAGTGTTTCATCGTCAATAAGAGGGTCAGAGGGATATAGTAAACATGAAGTGAAGCATCGGAATCTATAACTAGTGTCACAGGAATGGTTCAAAACATAGACAGTAGGAAGAGTCAGTTTTCTTGTACTTAAGTCGGCATTGTGCCTTTTGTATTTAATTTCGATGCAATTTCTGTGTTTCATCGTCAATAAGAAGGTCAGAGGGATACAGTAAACCTGAAGTGAAGCATCGGAATCTGTAAGTAGTGTCACAGGAATGGTTCAAAACATAGACAGTAAGAAGAGTCAGTTTTCTTGTACATAAGTTGGCATTGTGCCCATTGTATTTAATTACGATGCAATTTCTGTGTTTCATCGTCAACAAGAAGGTCAGAGGGATAGAGTAAACCTGAAGTGAAGCATCAGAATCTGTAACTAATGTCACAGGAATGGTTCAAAACATAGACAGTAAGAAGAGTCAGTTTTCCTGTACTTAATTCGGCATTGTGCCTTTTGTATTTAATTCCCATGCAATTTCAGTGTTTCATCGTCAATAAGAGGGTCAGAGGGATATAGTAAACATGAAGTGAAGCATCGGAATCTATAACTAGTGTCCCTGGAATGGTTCACAACATAGACAGTAAAAAGAGTCAGTTTTCTTGTACTTAAGTATTCGTTGTGCCTTTTGTATTTAATTCCGATGCAAGTTCTGTGTTTCATCGTCAATAAGAAGGTCAGAGGGAAACAGTAAATCTGAAGTGAAGCATCGGAAACTATAACTAGTGTCACAGGAATGGTTCAAAACATAGACAATAAGAAGAGTCAGTTTTCTTGTACTTAAGTCGGCATTGTGCATTTTGTATTTAATTCCGATGAAATTTCTGTGTTTCATCGTCAATAAGAAGGTCGGAGGGACACAGTAAACCTGAAGTGAAGCATCGGAATCTATAACTAGAGTCACAAAAATGGTTCAAAACATAGACAGTTATAAGAGTCAGTTTTCATGTACTCAAGTCGGCATTGTGCCCTTTGTATTTAATTCCGATGCAATTTCTGTGTTTCATCGTCAACAAGAAGGTCAGAGGGATACAGTAAACCTGAAGTGAAGCATCAGAATCTGTAACTAATGTCACAGGAATGGTTCAAAACATAGACAGTAAGAAGAGTCACTTTTCCTGTACTTAAATCGGCATTGTGCCTTTTGTATTTAATTCCCATGCAATTTCAGTGTTTCATCGTCAATAAGAGGGTCAGAGGGATACAGTAAACATGAAGTGAAGCATCGGAATCTATAACTAGTGTCCCTGGAATGGTTCAAAACATAGACAGTAAGAAGAGTCTGTTTTCGTGTTCTTAGGTCGGCATTGTGCCTTTTGTATTTATTTCCGATGCAATCTCTGTGTTTCGTCTTCAATAAGAAGGTCCAAGGGATACAGTAAACCTGAAGTGAAGCTACGGAATCTAAAACCGGACTCACAGGAAAGGTTCTAAACGAAGACAGTAAGAAGAGCCAATCTTCTTGTACTTGAGTTGGCATTGTGCCTTTTGTATTGAATTCCGATGCAATTTCTGTGTCAATAAGAAGGTCAGAGGGATATAGTGAACCTGAAGTGTAGCATCGGAATCTATAACTAGTGTCACAGGAATGGTTCAAAACATAGAGAGTAAGAAGGGTCAGTTTTCTTGTCCTTAAGCCGGCATTGTGCCTTTTGTAGTTAATTCCGATGCAATTTCTATGTTTCAATGTCAATAAGAAGGTCATAGGGATACAGTAAACCTGAGGTGAAGCATCGGAATCTATAACTAGTGTCACAGGAATGGTTCAAAGCATATCCAGTAAGAAGAGTCAGTATACTTGTACTTAAGTCGGCATCGTGCCTTTTGTATTTAAATCCGATGCAATTTCTGTGTATCATCGTCAATACGAAGGTCAGAGGGATACAGTAAACCTGAAGTGAAGCATCGGAATCAATAACTGGTGTCACAGGAATGGTTCAAAACATAGACAGTAGGAAGAGTCAGTTTTCTTGTACTTAGGTCGGCATTGTGCCTTTTGTATTTAATTCCGATGCAATATCCGTGTTTCATCTTCAATAAGAAGGTCAGACGGATACAGTAAACCTGAAGTGAAGCATCGGAATCTATAACTAGTGTCACAGGAATGGTTCAAAACATAGACAGTAAGAAGAGCCAGTTTTCTTGTACATAAGTTGGCATTGTGCCCATTGTATTTAATTACGATGCAATTTCTGTGTTTCATCGTCAACAAGAAGGTCAGGGGGATAGAGTAAACCTGAAGTGATGCATCGGAATCTATAACTAGTGTCACAGGAATGGTTTAAAACATAGACAGTAAAAAGAGTCAGTTTTCTTGTACTGAAGTTGGCATTGTGCCTTTTGTATTTAATTCCGATGCAATTTCTGCGTTTCATAGTCAATAAAAAGTCAGTGGGATACACTAAACCTGAAGTGAAACATCGGAATCTATAAGTAGTGTCACAGGAATGGTTCGAAACATAAACAGTAAGAAGAGTCAGTTTACTTGTACTTAAGTCGGCATTGTGCCTATTGTATTTGATTCCGATGCAATTTCTGTGTTTCATCGTCAATAAGAAGGTCAGAGGGATACAGTAAACCTGAAGTGAAGCATCGGAATCTGTAAGTAGTGTCACAGGAATGGTTCAAAACATAGACAGTAAGAAGAGTCAGTTTTCTTGTACATAAGTTGGCATTGTGCCCATTGTATTTAATTACGATGCAATTTCTGTGTTTCATCGTCAACAAGAAGGTCAGAGGGATAGAGTAAACCTGAAGTGAAGCATCAGAATCTGTAACTAATGTCACAGGAATGGTTCAAAACATAGACAGTAAGAAGAGTCAGTTTTCCTGTACTTAATTCGGCATTGTGCCTTTTGTATTTAATTCCCATGCAATTTCAGTGTTTCATCGTCAATAAGAGGGTCAGAGGGATATAGTAAACATGAAGTGAAGCATCGGAATCTATAACTAGTGTCCCTGGAATGGTTCACAACATAGACAGTAAAAAGAGTCAGTTTTCTTGTACTTAAGTATTCGTTGTGCCTTTTGTATTTAATTCCGATGCAAGTTCTGTGTTTCATCGTCAATTAGGTCAGAGGGATGCAGTAAACCTGAAGTGAAGCATCGGAATATATAACTAGTGTCACAGGAATGGTTTAAACATAGACATTAAGAGGAGTCAGTTTTCTTGTACTTAAGTCGGCATCGTGACTTATGTATTTAAATCCGATGCAATTTCTGTGTATCATCGTCAATACGAAGTTCAGAGGGATACAGTAAACCTGAAGTGAAGCATCGGAAACAATAACTGGTGTCACAGGAATGGTTCAAAACATAGACAGTAGGAAGAGTCAGTTTTCTTGTACTTAAGTCGGCATTGTGCCTTTTGTATTTAATTCCGATGCAATATCCGTGTTTCATCTTCAATAAGAAGGTCAGAGGGATACAGTAAACCTGAAGTGAAGCATCGGAATCTATAACTAGTGTCACAGGAATGGTTCAAAACATAGACAGTAAGAAGAATCAGTTTTCTTGTACTTAAGTCGGCATTGTTACTTTTCTATTTAATTCCGATGCAATATCTATGTTTCATCGTCAATAAGAAGGTCAGAGGGATACAGTAAAGCTGACGTGAAGTTTCGGAATCTATAACTAGTGTCACAGGAATTGTTCAAAACTTAGACAGTAAGAAGAATCAGTTTTCTTGTACTTAAGTCGGCGTTGTGCCTTTTGTATTTAATTCCGATGCAATTTCTGTGTTTCATCGTCAATAAGAAGGTCAGAGGGATACAGTAAACCTGAGGTGAAGCATCGGAATCTATAACTAGTGTCACTGGAATGGTTCAAAGCATAGACAGTAAGAAGAGTCAGTTTTCTTGTACTTAAGTCGGCATTGTTCCGTTTGTACTTAATTCCGATGCAATTACTGTGTTTCATCGTCAATAAGACGGTCGGAGGGATACAGTAAACCTCAAGTGAAGCATCGGAATCTATAACTAGTGTCAAAGGAATGGTTCAAAACATAGACAGTAAGAAGAGTCAGTTTTCCTGTACTTAAGTCGGCATTGTGCCTTTTGTATTTAACTCCGATTCAATTTCTGTGTTTCATCGTCAATAAGAAGGCAGAGGGGTACAGTAAACCTGAAGTGAAGAATCGGAATCCATAACTAGTGTCATAGGAATGGTTCAAACATAGACTGTAAGAAGAGTCAGTTTTCTTGTACTTAAGTCGGCATTGTGCCTTTTGTATTTACTTTCGATGCAATTTCTGTGTTTCATCGTCAATAAGAAGGTCAGAGGGATACAGTAAACCTCAAGTGAAGCAACGGAATCTATAACTAGTGTCACATCAATGGTTCAAACATAGACAGAAAGAAGTGTCTGTTTTCTTGTACATAAGCCGGCATTGTGACTTTTGTATTTAATTCGGATGCAATTTCTGTGTTTCATCGTCATTAAGAAGGTCAGAGGGATACAGTAAACGTGAAGTGAAGCATCGGAATCTATAACTAGTGTCACAGGAATGGTTCAAAACATAGACAGTAAGAAGAGTCAGTTTTCTTGTACATAAGTTGGCATTGTGCCCATTGTATTTAATTACGATGCAATTTCTGTGTTTCATCGTCAACAAGAAGGTCAGAGGGATAGAGTAAACCTGAAGTGAAGCATCAGAAACTGTAACTAATGTCACAGGAATGGTTCAAAACATAGACAGTAAGAAGAGTCAGTTTTCCTGTACTTAAATCGGCATTGTGCCTTTTGTATTTAATTCCCATGCAATTTCAGTGTTTCATCGTCAATAAGAGGGTCAAAGGGATATAGTAAACATGAAGTGAAGCATCGGAATCTATAACTACTGTCCCTGGAATGGTTCAAAACATAGACAGTAAAAAGAGTCAGTTTTCTTGTACTTAAGTATTCGTTGTGCCTTTTGTATTTAATTCCGATGCAAGTTCTGTGTTTCATCGTCAATAAGAAGGTCAGAGGGATGCAGTAAACCTGAAGTGAAGCATCGGAATCTATAACTAGTGTCACAGGAATGGTTTAAACATAGACATTAAGAGGAGTCAGTTTTCTTGTACTTAAGTCGGCATTGTGCCTTTTGTAGTTAATTCCGATGCAATTTCTGTGTTTCAATGTCAATAAGAAGGTCAGAGGGATACAGTAAACCTGAAGTGAAGCATCGGAATCTATAACTAGTGTCACAGGCATGGTTCAAAACATAGACAGTAAGAAGAGTCAGTTTTCATGTAATGAAGTCGGCATTGTGCCTTTTGTATTTAATTCCGATGCAATTTCTGTGTTTCATCGTCAATTAGAAGGTCAGAGGGATACAGTAAAGCTGACGTGAAGTTTCGGAATCTATAACTAGTGTCACAGGAATTGTTCAAAACTTAGACAGTAAGAAGAATCAGTTTTGTTGTACTTAAGTCGTCATTGTGCCTATTGTATTTAATTCCGATGCAATTTCTGTGTTTCATCGTCAATAAGAAGGTCAGAGGGATACAGTAAACCTGAAGTGAAGCATCGGAATCTATAACTAGAGTCACAGGAATGGTTCAAAACATAGACAGTAAGAAGAGTCAGTTTTCTTGTACTTAATTCGGCATTGTGCCTTTTGTATTTAATTCCGTTGCAATTTCTGTGTTTCATAGTCAATAAGAAGGTCAGAGGGATACAGTAAACCTGAGGTGAAGCATCGGAATCTATAACTAGTGTCACTGAAATGGTTCAAAACATAGACAGTCAGAAGAGTCAGTTTTCTTGTACTTAAGTCGGCATTGTTCCGTTTGTACTTAATTCCGATGCAATTACTGTGTTTCATCGTCAATAAGACGGTCGGAGGGATACAGTAAACCTCAAGTGAAGCATCGGAATCTATAACTAGTGTCAAAGGAATGGTTCAAAACATAGACAGTAAGAAGAGTCAGTTTTCTTGTACTTAAGTCGGCATTGTGCCTTTTGTATTTACTTTCGATGCAATTTCTGTGTTTCATCGTCAATAAGAAGGTCAGAGGGATACAGTAAACCTGAAGTGAAGCATCGGAATCTATAACTAGTGTCACATCAATGGTTCAAACATAGACAGAAAGAAGAGTCAGTTTTCTTGTACATAAGCCGGCATTGTGACTTTTGTATTTAATTCTTATGCAATTTCTGTGTTTCATCGTCATTAAGAAGGTCAGAGGGATACAGTAAACGTGAAGTGAAGCATCGGAATCTATAACTAATGTCACAGGAATGGTTCAAAACTTAGACAGTAAGTAGAGTCAGTATTCTTGTACTTAAGTTGACATTGTGCCTTTTGTATTTAATTCCAATGCAATATCAGTGTTTCATCAACAATAAAAAGGTCAGAGGGATACAGCAAACCTGAAGTGAAGCATCGAAATCTATAACTAGTGTCACAGGAATGGTTCAAAACTTAGACAGTAAGAAGAGTCAGATTTCTTGTACTTAAGTCGGCATTGTGCCTTTTGTATTTAATTCCAATGCAATTTCTGTGTATCATCGTCAATAAGAAGGTCAGAGGGATACAGTAAACCTGAAGTGAGGCATCGGAATCTATAACTAGTGTCACTGGAATGGTTCAAATCATAGACAGTAAGAGGAGTCAGTTTTTTTGCACTTAAGTCGTCATTGAGCTTTTCGTATTAATTTCCGGTGCAATTTCTGTGTTTCATCGTCAATAAGAAGGTCAGAGGGATACAGTAACCATGAAGTGAAGCATCGGAATCTATAACTAGTTTCACAGGAATGGTTCAAAACTTAGACAGTAAGAAGAGTCAGTTTTCTTGTACTTAAGTCGGCATTGTGCCTTTAGTATTTAATTCCAATTTAATTTCTGTGTATCATCGTCAATAAGAAGGTCAGAGGGATACAGTAAACCTGAAGTGAAGCATCGGAATCTATAACTAGTGTCCCTGGAATGGTTCAAATCATAGACAGTAAAAAGAGTCAGTTTTCTTGTACTTAAGTATTCGTTGTGCCTTTTGTATTTAATTCCGATGCAAGTTCTGTGTTTTATCGTCAATAAGAAGGGCAGAGGGATACAGTAAACCTGAAGTGAAGCATCGGAATCTATAACTAGTGTCACAGGCATGGTTCAAAACATAGACAGTAAGAAGAGTTAGTTTTCTTGTACTGAAGTCGGCATTGTGCCTTTTGTATTTAATTCCGATGCAATTTCTGTGTTTCATCGTCAATACGAAGGTCAGAGGGATACAGTAAACCTGAACTGAAGCATCGGAATCAATAACTGGTGTCACAGGAATGGTTCAAATCATAGACAGTAGGAAGAGTCAGTTTTCTTGTACTTAAGTCGGCATTGTGCCTTTTGTATTTAATTCCGATGCAAAATCCGTGTTTCATCTTCAATAAGAAGGTCAGAGGGATACAGTAAACCTGAAGTCAAGCATCGGAATCTATAACTAGTGTCACAGGCATGGTTCAAAACATAGACAGTAAGAAGAGTTAGTTTTCTTGTACTGAAGTCGGCATTGTGCCTTTTGTATTTAATTCCGATGCAATTTCTGTGTTTCATCGTCAATTAGAAGGTCAGAGGGATACAGTAAAGCTGACGTGAAGTTTCGGAATCTATAACTAGTGTCACAGGAATTGTTCAAAACTTAGACAGTAAGAAGAATCAGTTTTCTTGTACTTAAGTCGGCATTGCGCCTTTTGTATTTAATTCCGATGCAATGTCTGTGTTTCATCGTCAATAAGAAGGTCAGAGGGATACAGTAAACCTGAAGTGAAGCATCGGAATCTATAACTAGAGTCACAGGAATGGTTCAAAACATAGACAGTAAGAAGAGTCAGTTTTCTTGTACTTAATTCGGCATTGTGCCTTTTGTATTTAATTCCGTTGCAATTTCTGTGTTTCATAGTAAATAAGAAGGTCAGAGGGATACAGTAAACCTGAGGTGAAGCATCGGAATCTATAACTAGTGTCAGTGGAATGGTTCAAAACATAGACAGTCAGAAGAGTCAGTTTTCTTGTACTTAAGTCGGCATTGTTCCGTTTGTACTTAATTCCGATGCAATTGCTGTGTTTCATCGTCAATAAGACGGTCGGAGGGATACAGTAAACCTCAAGAGAAGCATCGGAATCTATAACTAGTGTCAAAGGAATGGTTCAAAACATAGACAGTAAGAAGAGTCAGTTTTCTTGTACTTAAGTCGGCATTGTGCCTTTTGTATTTACTTTCGATGCAATTTCTGTGTTTCATCGTCAATAAGAAGGTCAGAGGGATACAGTAAACCTGAAGTGAAGCATCGGAATCTATAACTAGTGTCACATCAATGGTTCAAACTTAGACAGAAAGAAGAGTCAGTTTTCGTGTACTTAAGCCGGCATTGTGACTTTTGTATTTAATTCGGATGCAATTTCTGTGTTTCATCGTCATTAAGAAGGTCAGAGGGATACAGTAAACGTGAAGTGAAGCATCGGAATCTATAACTAGTGTCACAGGAATGGTTCAAATCTTAGACAGTAAGTAGAGTCAGTATTCTTGTACTTAAGTTGACATTGTGCCTTTTGTATTTAATTCCTATGCAATATCAGTGTTTCATCAACAATAAAAAGGTCAGAGGGATACAGCAAACCTGAAGTGAAGCATCGGAATCTATAACTCGTGTCACAGGAATGGTTCAAAACTTAGACAGTAAGAAGAGTCAGTTTTCTTGTACTTAAGTCGGCATTGTGCCTTTTGTATTTAATTCCAATGCAATTTCTGTGTATCATCGTCAATAAGAAGGTCAGAGGGATACAGTAAACCTTAAGTGAAGCATCGGAATCTATAACTAGTGTCACTGGAATGGTTCAAATCATAGACAGTAAGAGGAGTCAGTTTTCTTGCACTTAAGTCGTCATTGAGCTTTTCGTATTTATTTCCGGTGCAATTTCTGTGTTTCATCGTCAATAAGAAGGTCAGAGGGATACAGTAAACATGAAGTGAAGCATCGGAATCTATAACTAGTGTCACAGGAATGGTTCAAATCTTAGACAGTAAGAAGAGTCAGTTTTCTTGTACTTAAGTCGGCATTGTGCCTTTTGTATTTAATTCCAATGCAATTTCTGTGTATCATCGTCATGAAGAAGGTCAGAGGGATACAGTAAACCTGAAGTGAAGCATCGGAATCTATAACTAGTGTCATAGGAATGGTTCAAAACATAGACAGTAGGAAGAGTCAGTTTTCTTGTACTTAAGTCGGCATTGTGCCTTTTGTATTTAATTTCGATGCAATTTCTGTGTTTCATCGTCAATAAGAAGGTCAGAGGGATACAGTAAATCTGAAGTGAAGCATCGGAAACTATAACTAGTGTCACAGGAATGGTTCAAAACATAGACAGTAAGAAGAGTCAGTTTTCTTGTACTTAAGTCAGCATTGTGCATTTTGTATTTAATTCCGATGAAATTTCTGTGTTTTATCGTCAATAAGAGGGTCGGAGGGACACAGTAAACCTGAAGTGAAGCATCGGAATCTATAACTAGAGTCACAAAAATGGTTCAAAACATAGACAGTTATAAGAGTCAGTTTTCTTGTACTTAGGTCGGCATTGTGCCTTTTCTATTTAATTCCGATGCAATTTCTGTGTTTCATCGTCAATAAGAAGGTCAGAGGGATACAGTAAACATGAAGTGAAGCATCGGAATCTATATCTAGTGTCACAGGAATGGTTCAAAACATAGACAGTAAGAAGAGTCAGTTTTCTTGTACTTAAGATGGCATTGTGCCCTTTGTATTTAATTCCGATGCAATTTCTGTGTTTCATCGTCAACAAGAAGGTCAGAGGGATACAGTAAACCTGAAGTGAAGCATCAGAATCTGTAACTAATGTCACAGGAATGGTTCAAAACATAGACAGTAAGAAGAGTCACTTTTCCTGTACTTAAATCGGCATTGTGCCTTTTGTATTTAATTCCCATGCAATTTCAGTGTTTCATCGTCAATAAGAGGGTCAGAGGGATACAGTAAACATGAAGTGAAGCATCGGAATCTATAACTAGTGTCCCTGGAATGGTTCAAAACATAGACAGTAAGAAGAGTCTGTTTTCGTGTTCTTAGGTCGGCATTGTGCCTTTTGTATTTATTTCCGATGCAATCTCTGTGTTTCGTCTTCAATAAGAAGGTCCAAGGGATACAGTAAACCTGAAGTGAAGCTACGGAATCTAAAACCGGACTCACAGGAAAGGTTCTAAACGAAGACAGTAAGAAGAGCCAATCTTCTTGTACTTGAGTTGGCATTGTGCCTTTTGTATTGAATTCCGATGCAATGTCTGTGACAATAAGAAGGTCAGAGGGATATAGTGAACCTGAAGTGAAGCATCGGAATCTATAACTAGTGTCACAGGAATGGTTCAAAACATAGAGAGTAAGAAGAGTCAGTTTTCTTGTACTTAAGTCGGCATTGTGCCTTTTGTAGTTAATTCCGATGCAATTTCTGTGTTTCAATGTCAATAAGAAGGTCATAGGGATACAGTAAACCTGAGGTGAAGCATCGGAATCTATAACTAGTGTCACAGGAATGGTTCAAAGCATAGCCAGTAAGAAGAGTCAGTATACTTGTACTTAACTCGGCATCGTGCCTTTTGTATTTAAATCCGATGCAATTTCTGTGTATCATCGTCAATACGAAGGTCAGAGGGATACAGTAAACCTGAAGTGAAGCATCGGAATCAATAACTGGTGTCACAGGAATGGTTCAAAACATAGACAGTAGGAAGAGTCAGTTTTCTTGTACGTAAGTTGGCATTGTGCCTTTTGTATTTAATTCCGATGCAATATCCGTGATTCATCTTCAATAAGAAGGTCAGAGGGATACAGTAAACCTGAAGTGAAGCATCGGAATCTATAACTAGTGTCACAGGAATGGTTCACAACATAGACAGTAAGAAGAGCCAGTTTTCTTGTACATAAGTTGGCATTGTGCCCATTGTATTTAATTACGATGCAATTTCTGTGTTTCATCGTCAACAAGAAGGTCAGGGGGATAGAGTAAACCTGAAGTGATGCATCGGAATCTATAACTAGTGTCACAGGAATGGTTTAAAACATAGACAGTAAAAAGAGTCAGTTTTCTTGTACGTAAGTTGGCATTGTGCCTTTTGTATTTAATTCCGATGCAATTTCTGCGTTTCATAGTCAATAAGAAGTCAGTGGGATACACTAAACCTGAAGTGAAACATCGGAATCTATAAGTAGTGTCACAGGAATGGTTCGAAACATAAACAGTAAGAAGAGTCAGTTTACTTGTACCTAAGTCGGCATTGTGCCTATTGTATTTAATTCCGATGCAATGTCTGTGTTTCATCGTCAATAAGAAGGTCAGAGGGATACAGTAAACCTGAAGTGAAGCATCGGAATCTATAAGTAGTGTCACAGGAATGGTTCAAATCATAGACAGTAAGAAGAGTCAGTTTTCTTGTACATAAGTTGGCATTGTGCCCATTGTATTTAATTACGATGCAATTTCTGTGTTTCATCGTCAACAAGAAGGTCAGAGGGATAGAGTAAACCTGAAGTGAAGCATCAGAATCTGTAACTAATGTCAGAGGAATGGTTCAAAACATAGACAGTAAGAAGAGTCAGTTTTCCTGTACTTAATTCGGCATTGTGCCTTTTGTATTTAATTCCCATGCAATTTCAGTGTTTCATCGTCAATAAGAGGGTTAGAGGGATATAGTAAACATGAAGTGAAGCATCGGAATCTATAACTAGTGTCCCTGGAATGGTTCAAAACATAGACAGTAAAAAGAGTCAGTTTTCTTGTACTTAAGTATTCGTTGTGCCTTTTGTATTTAATTCCGATGCAAGTTCTGTGTTTCATCGTCAATTAGGTCAGAGGGATGCAGTACACCTGAAGTGAAGCATCGGAATATATAACTAGTGTCACAGGAATGGTTTAAACATAGACATTAAGAGGAGTCAGTTTTCTTGTACTTAAGTCGGCATCGTGACTTATGTATTTAAATCCGATGCAATTTCTGTGTATCATCGTCAATACGAAGTTCAGAGGGATACAGTAAACCCGAAGTGAAGCATCGGAAACAATAACTGGTGTCACAGGAATGGTTCAAAACATAGACAGTAGGAAGAGTCAGTTTTCTTGTACTTAAGTCGGCATCGTGCCTTTTGTATTTAATTCCGATGCAAAATCCGTGTTTCATCTTCAATAAGAAGGTCAGAGGGATACAGTAAACCTGAAGTGAAGCATCGGAATCTATAACTAGAGTCACAGGAATGGTTCAAAACATAGACAGTAAGAAGAGTCAGTTTTCTTGTACTTAAGTCGGCATTGTGCCTTTTGTATTTAATTCCGTTGCAATTTCTGTGTTTCATAGTCAATAAGAAGGTCAGAGGGATACAGTAAACCTGAAGTGAAGCATCGGAATCTATAACTAGAGTCACAGGAATGGTTCAAAACATAGACAGTAAGAAGAGTCAGTTTTCTTGTACTTAAGTCGGCATTGTGCCTTTTGTATTTAATTCCGTTGCAATTTCTGTGTTTCATAGTGAATAAGAAGGTCAGAGGGATACAGTAAACCTGAGGTGAAGCATCGGAATCTATAACTAGCGTCACTGGAATGGTTCAAAGCATAGACAGTAAGAAGAGTCAGTTTTCTTGTACTTAAGTTGGCATTGTTCCGTTTGTACTTAATTCCGATGCAATTACTGTGTTTCATCGTCAATAAGACGGTCGGAGGGATACAGTAAACCTCATGTGAAGCATCGGAATCTATAACTAGTGTCAAAGGAATGGTTCAAAACATAGACACTAAGAAGAGTCACTTTTCTTGTACTTAAGTCGGCATTGTGCCTTTTGTATTTAACTCCGATTCAATTTCTGTGTTTCATCGTCAATAAGAAGGCAGAGGGGTACAGTAAACCTGAAGTGAAGAATCGGAATCCATAACTAGTGTCATAGGAATGGTTCAAACGTAGACTGTAAGAAGAGTCAGTTTTCTTGTACTTAAGTCGGCATTGTGCCTTTTGTATTTACTTTCGATGCAATTTCTGTGTTTCATCGTCAATAAGAAGGTCAGAGGGATACAGTAAACCTCAAGTGAAGCAACGGAATCTATAACTAGTGTCACATCAATGGTTCAAACATAGACAGAAAGAAGAGTCAGTTTTCTTGTACATAAGCCGGCATTGTGACTTTTGTATTTAATTCGGATGCAATTTCTGTGTTTCATCGTCATTAAGAAGGTCAGAGGGATACAGTAAACGTGAAGTGAAGCATCGGAATCTATAACTAGTGTCACAGGAATGGTTCAAAACATAGACAGTAAGAAGAGTCAGTTTTCTTGTACATAAGTTGGCATTGTGCCCATTGTATTTAATTACGTTGCAATTTCTGTGTTTCATCGTCAACAAGAAGGTCAGAGGGATAGAGTAAACCTGAAGTGAAGCATCAGAAACTGTAACTAATGTCACAGGAATGGTTCAAAACATAGACAGTAAGAAGAGTCAGTTTTCCTGTACTTAAATCGGCATTGTGCCTTTTGTATTTAATTCCCATGCAATTTCAGTGTTTCATCGTCAATAAGAGGGTCAAAGGGATATAGTAAACATGAAGTGAAGCATCGGAATCTATAACTACTGTCCCTGGAATGGTTCAAAACATAGACAGTAAAAAGAGTCAGTTTTCTTGTACTTAAGTATTCGTTGTGCCTTTTGTATTTAATTCCGATGCAAGTTCTGTGTTTCATCGTCAATAAGAAGGTCAGAGGGATGCAGTAAACCTGAAGTGAAGCATCGGAATCTATAACTAGTGTCACAGGAATGGTTTAAACATAGACATTAAGAGGAGTCAGTTTTCTTGTACTTAAGTCGGGATTGTGCCTTTTGTAGTTAATTCCGATGCAATTTCTGTGTTTCAATGTCAATAAGAAGGTCAGAGGGATACAGTAAACCTGAAGTGAAGCATCGGAATCTATAACTAGTGTCACAGGAATGGTTCAAAGCATAGCCAGTAAGAAGAGTCAGTATTCTTGTACTTAAGTCGGCATCGTGCCTTTTGTATTTAAATCCGATGCAATTTATGTGTATCATCGACAATACGAAGTTCAGAGGGATACAGTAAACCTGAAGTGAATCATCGGAATCAATAACTGGTGTCACAGGAATGGTTCAAAACATAGACAGTAGGAAGAGTCAGTTTTCTTGTACTTAAGTCGGCATCGTGCCTTTTGTATTTAATTCCGATGCAATATCCGTGTTTCATCTTCAATAAGAAGGTCAGAGGGATACAGTAAACCTGAAGTGAAGCATCGGAATCTATAACTAGTGTCACAGGAATGGTTCAAAACATAGACAGTAAGAAGAATCAGTTTTCTTGTACTTAAGTCGGCATTGTTACTTTTCTATTTAATTCCGATGCAATATCTATGTTTCATCGTCAATAAGAAGGTCAGAGGGATACAGTAAAGCTGACGTGAAGTTTCGGAATCTGTAACTAGTGTCACAGGAATTGTTCAAAACTTAGACAGTAAGAAGAATCAGTTTTCTTGTACTTAAGTCGGCGTTGTGCCTTTTGTATTTAATTCCGATGCAATTTCTGTGTTTCATCGTCAATAAGAAGGTCAGAGGGATACAGTAAACCTGAAGTGAAGCATCGGAATCTATAACTAGAGTCACAGGAATGGTTCAAAACATAGACAGTAAGAAGAGTCAGTTTTCTTGTACTTAAGTCGGCATTGTGCCTTTTGTATTTAATTCCGTTGCAATTTCTGTGTTTCATAGTCAATAAGAAGGTCAGAGGGATACAGTAAACCTGAGGTGAAGCATCGGAATCTATAACTAGTGTCACTGGAATGGTTCAAAGCATAGACAGTAAGAAGAGTCAGTTTTCTTGTACTTAAGTTGGCATTGTTCCGTTTGTACTTAATTCCGATGCAATTACTGTGTTTCATCGTCAATAAGCCGGTCGGAGGGATACAGTAAACCTCAAGTGAAGCATCGGAATCTATAACTAGTGTCAAAGGAATGGTTCAAAACATAGACACTAAGAAGAGTCAGTTTTCTTGTACTTAAGTCGGCATTGTGCCTTT
Organism: Schistocerca serialis cubense; assembly: GCF_023864345.2. Classification (NCBI taxonomy): domain Eukaryota; kingdom Metazoa; phylum Arthropoda; class Insecta; order Orthoptera; family Acrididae; genus Schistocerca; species Schistocerca serialis. The sequence continues at coordinate 649,337 of NC_064639.1, read as the reverse complement.
TGTATTTAACTCCGATTCAATTTCTGTGTTTCATCGTCAATAAGAAGGCAGAGGGGTACAGTAAACCTGAAGTGAAGAATCGGAATCCATAACTAGTGTCATAGGAATGGTTCAAACATAGACTGTAAGAAGAGTCAGTTTTCTTGTACTTAAGTCGGCATTGTGCCTTTTGTATTTACTTTCGATGCATTTTCTGTGTTTCATCGTCAACAAGAAGGTCAGAGGGATACAGTAAACCTGAAGTGAAGCATCCGAATCTGTAACTAATGTCACAGGAATGGTTCAAAACATAGACAGTGAGAAGAGTCAGTTTTTTTGTACTTAAATCGGCATTGTGCCTTTTGTATTTAATTCCCATGCAATTTCAGTGTTTCATCGTCAATAAGAAGGTCAGAGGGATACAGTAAACCTCAAGTGAAGCAACGGAATCTATAACTAGTGTCACATCAATGGTTCAAACATAGACAGAAAGAAGAGTCAGTTTTCTTGTACATAAGCCGGCATTGTGACTTTTGTATTTAATTCGGATGCAATTTCTGTGTTTCATCGTCATTAAGAAGGTCAGAGGGATACAGTAAACGTGAAGTGAAGCATCGGAATCTATAACTAGTGTCACAGGAATGGTTCAAAACATAGACAGTAAGAAGAGTCAGTTTTCTTGTACATAAGTTGGCATTGTGCCCATTGTATTTAATTACGATGCAATTTCTGTGTTTCATCGTCAACAAGAAGGTCAGAGGGATAGAGTAAACCTGAAGTGAAGCATCAGAAACTGTAACTAATGTCACAGGAATGGTTCAAAACATAGACAGTAAGAAGAGTCAGTTTTCCTGTACTTAAATCGGCATTGTGCCTTTTGTATTTAATTCCCATGCAATTTCAGTGTTTCATCGTCAATAAGAGGGTCAAAGGGATATAGTAAACATGAAGTGAAGCATCGGAATCTATAACTACTGTCCCTGGAATGGTTCAAAACATAGACAGTAAAAAGAGTCAGTTTTCTTGTACTTAAGTATTCGTTGTGCCTTTTGTATTTAATTCCGATGCAAGTTCTGTGTTTCATCGTCAATAAGAAGGTCAGAGGGATGCAGTAAACCTGAAGTGAAGCATCGGAATCTATAACTAGTGTCACAGGAATGGTTTAAACATAGACATTAAGAGGAGTCAGTTTTCTTGTACTTAAGTCGGGATTGTGCCTTTTGTAGTTAATTCCGATGCAATTTCTGTGTTTCAATGTCAATAAGAAGGTCAGAGGGATACAGTAAACCTGAAGTGAAGCATCGGAATCTATAACTAGTGTCACAGGAATGGTTCAAAGCATAGCCAGTAAGAAGAGTCAGTATTCTTGTACTTAAGTCGGCATCGTGCCTTTTGTATTTAAATCCGATGCAATTTATGTGTATCATCGACAATACGAAGTTCAGAGGGATACAGTAAACCTGAAGTGAATCATCGGAATCAATAACTGGTGTCACAGGAATGGTTCAAAACATAGACAGTAGGAAGAGTCAGTTTTCTTGTACTTAAGTCGGCATCGTGCCTTTTGTATTTAATTCCGATGCAATATCCGTGTTTCATCTTCAATAAGAAGGTCAGAGGGATACAGTAAACCTGAAGTGAAGCATCGGAATCTATAACTAGTGTCACAGGAATGGTTCAAAACATAGACAGTAAGAAGAATCAGTTTTCTTGTACTTAAGTCGGCATTGTTACTTTTCTATTTAATTCCAATGCAATATCTATGTTTCATCGTCAATAAGAAGGTCAGAGGGATACAGTAAAGCTGACGTGAAGTTTCGGAATCTATAACTAGTGTCACAGGAATTGTTCAAAACTTAGACAGTAAGAAGAATCAGTTTTCTTGTACTTAAGTCGGCGTTGTGCCTTTTGTATTTAATTCCGATGCAATTTCTGTGTTTCATCGTCAATAAGAAGGTCAGAGGGATACAGTAAACCTGAAGTGAAGCATCGGAATCTATAACTAGAGTCACAGGAATGGTTCAAAACATAGACAGTAAGAAGAGTCAGTTTTCTTGTACTTAAGTCGGCATTGTGGCTTTTGTATTTAATTCCGTTGCAATTTCTGTGTTTCATAGTCAATAAGAAGGTCAGAGGGATACAGTAAACCTGAGGTGAAGCATCGGAATCTATAACTAGTGTCACTGGAATGGTTCAAAGCATAGACAGTAAGAAGAGTCAGTTTTCTTGTACTTAAGTTGGCATTGTTCCGTTTGTACTTAATTCCGATGCAATTACTGTGTTTCTTCGTCAATAAGACGGTCGGAGGGATACAGTAAACCTCAAGTGAAGCATCGGAATCTATAACTAGTGTCAAAGGAATGGTTTAAAACATAGACACTAAGAAGAGTCAGTTTTCTTGTACTTAGGTCGGCATTGTGCCTTTTGTATTTAACTCCGATTCAATTTCTGTGTTTCATCGTCAATAAGAAGGCAGAGGGGTACAGTAAACCTGAAGTGAAGAATCGGAATCCATAACTAGTGTCATAGGAATGGTTCAAACATAGACTGTAAGAAGAGTCAGTTTTCTTGTACTTAAGTCGGCATTGTGCCTTTTGTATTTACTTTCGATGCAATTTCTGTGTTTCATCGTCAATAAGAAGGTCAGAGGGATACAGTAAACCTCAAGTGAAGCAACAGAATCTATAACAAGTGTCACATCAATGGTTCAAACATAGACAGAAAGAAGAGTCAGTTTTCTTGTACATAAGCCGGCATTGTGACTTTTGTATTTAATTCGGATGGAATTTCTGTGTTTCATCGTCATTAAGAAGGTCAGAGGGATACAGTAAACGTGAAGTGAAGCATCGGAATCTATAACTAGTGTCACAGGAATGGTTCAAAACATAGACAGTAAGAAGAGTCAGTTTTCTTGTACATAAGTTGGCATTGTGCCCATTGTATTTAATTACGATGCAATTTCTGTGTTTCATCGTCAACAAGAAGGTCAGAGGGATAGAGTAAACCTGAAGTCAAGCATCAGAAACTGTAACTAATGTCACAGGAATGGTTCAAAACATAGACAGTAAGAAGAGTCAGTTTTCCTGTACTTAAATCGGCATTGTGCCTTTTGTATTTAATTCCCATGCAATTTCAGTGTTTCATCGTCAATAAGAGGGTCAAAGGGATATAGTAAACATGAAGTGAAGCATCGGAATCTATAACTACTGTCCCTGGAATGGTTCAAAACATAGACAGTAAAAAGAGTCAGTTTTCTTGTACTTAAGTATTCGTTGTGCCTTTTGTATTTAATTCCGATGCAAGTTCTGTGTTTCATCGTCAATAAGAAGGTCAGAGGGATGCAGTAAACCTGAAGTGAAGCATCGGAATCTATAACTAGTGTCACAGGAATGGTTTAAACGTAGACATTAAGAGGAGTCAGTTTTCTTGTACTTAAGTCGGGATTGTGCCTCTTGTAGTTAATTCCGATGCAATTTCTGTGTTTCAATGTCAATAAGAAGGTCAGAGGGATACAGTAAACCTGAAGTGAAGCATCGGAATCTATAACTAGTGTCACAGGAATGGTTCAAAGCATAGCCAGTAAGAAGAGTCAGTATTCTTGTACTTAAGTCGGCATCGTGCCTTTTGTATTTAAATCCGATGCAATTTATGTGTATCATCGACAATACGAAGTTCAGAGGGATACAGTAAACCTGAAGTGAATCATCGGAATCAATAACTGGTGTCACAGGAATGGTTCAAAACATAGACAGTAGGAAGAGTCAGTTTTCTTGTACTTAAGTCGGCATCGTGCCTTTTGTATTTAATTCCGATGCAATATCCGTGTTTCATCTTCAATAAGAAGGTCAGAGGGATACAGTAAACCTGAAGTGAAGCATCGGAATCTATAACTAGTGTCACAGGAATGGTTCAAAACATAGACAGTAAGAAGAATCAGTTTTCTTGTACTTAAGTCGGCATTGTTACTTTTCTATTTAATTCCGATGCAATATCTATGTTTCATCGTCAATAAGAAGGTCAGAGGGATACAGTAAAGCTGACGTGAAGTTTCGGAATCTATAACTAGTGTCACAGGAATTGTTCAAAACTTAGACAGTAAGAAGAATCAGTTTTCTTGTACTTAAGTCGGCGTTGTGCCTTTTGTATTTAATTCCGATGCAATTTCTGTGTTTCATCGTCAATAAGAAGGTCAGAGGGATACAGTAAACCTGAAGTGAAGCATCGGAATCTATAACTAGAGTCACAGGAATGGTTCAAAACATAGACAGTAAGAAGAGTCAGTTTTCTTGTACTTAAGTCGGCATTGTGCCTTTTGTATTTAATTCCGTTGCAATTTCTGTGTTTCATAGTCAATAAGAAGGTCAGAGGGATACAGTAAACCTGAGGTGAAGCATCGGAATCTATAACTAGTGTCACTGGAATGGTTCAAAGCATAGACAGTAAGAAGAGTCAGTTTTCTTGTACTTAAGTTGGCATTGTTCCGTTTGTACTTAATTCCGATGCAATTACTGTGTTTCATCGTCAATAAGACGGTCGGAGGGATACAGTAAACCTCAAGTGAAGCATCGGAATCTATAACTAGTGTCAAAGGAATGGTTCAAAACATAGACACTAAGAAGAGTCAGTTTTCTTGTACTTAAGTCGGCATTGTGCCTTTTGTATTTAACTCCGATTCAATTTCAGTGTTTCATCGTCAATAAGAAGGCAGAGGGGTACAGTAAACCTGAAGTGAAGAATCGGAATCCATAACTAGTGTCATAGGAATGGTTCAAACATAGACTGTAAGAAGAGTCAGTTTTCTTGTACTTAAGTCGGCATTGTGCCTTTTGTATTTACTTTCGATGCAATTTCTGTGTTTCATCGTCAATAAGAAGGTCAGAGGGATACAGTAAACCTCAAGTGAAGCAACGGAATCTATAACTAGTGTAACATCAATGGTTCAAACATAGACAGAAAGAAGAGTCAGTTTTCTTGTACATAAGCCGGCATTGTGACTTTTGTATTTAATTCGGATGCAATTTCTGTGTTTCATCGTCATTAAGAAGGTCAGAGGGATACAGTAAACGTGAAGTGAAGCATCGGAATCTATAACTAGTGTCACAGGAATGGTTCAAAACATAGACAGTAAGAAGAGTCAGTTTTCTTGTACATAAGTTGGCATTGTGCCCATTGTATTTAATTACGATGCAATTTCTGTGTTTCATCGTCAACAAGAAGGTCAGAGGGATAGAGTAAACCTGAAGTCAAGCATCAGAAACTGTAACTAATGTCACAGGAATGGTTCAAAACATAGACAGTAAGAAGAGTCAGTTTTCCTGTACTTAAATCGGCATTGTGCCTTTTGTATTTAATTCCCATGCAATTTCAGTGTTTCATCGTCAATAAGAGGGTCAAAGGGATATAGTAAACATGAAGTGAAGCATCGGAATCTATAACTACTGTCCCTGGAATGGTTCAAAACATAGACAGTAAAAAGAGTCAGTTTTCTTGTACTTAAGTATTCGTTGTGCCTTTTGTATTTAATTCCGATGCAAGTTCTGTGTTTCATCGTCAATAAGAAGGTCAGAGGGATGCAGTAAACCTGAAGTGAAGCATCGGAATCTATAACTAGTGTCACAGGAATGGTTTAAACATAGACATTAAGAGGAGTCAGTTTTCTTGTACTTAAGTCGGGATTGTGCCTCTTGTAGTTAATTCCGATGCAATTTCTGTGTTTCAATGTCAATAAGAAGGTCAGAGGGATACAGTAAACCTGAAGTGAAGCATCGGAATCTATAACTAGTGTCACAGGAATGGTTCAAAGCATAGCCAGTAAGAAGAGTCAGTATTCTTGTACTTAAGTCGGCATCGTGCCTTTTGTATTTAAATCCGATGCAATTTATGTGTATCATCGACAATACGAAGTTCAGAGGGATACAGTAAACCTGAAGTGAATCATCGGAATCAATAACTGGTGTCACAGGAATGGTTCAAAACATAGACAGTAGGAAGAGTCAGTTTTCTTGTACTTAAGTCGGCATCGTGCCTTTTGTATTTAATTCCCATGCAATTTCAGTGTTTCATCGTCAATAAGAGGGTCAAAGGGATATAGTAAACATGAAGTGAAGCATCGGAATCTATAACTACTGTCCCTGGAATGGTTCAAAACTTAGACAGTAAGAAGAATCAGTTTTCTTGTACTTAAGTCGGCGTTGTGCCTTTTGTATTTAATTCCGATGCAATTTCTGTGTTTCATCGTCAATAAGAAGGTCAGAGGGATACAGTAAACCTGAAGTGAAGCATCGGAATCTATAACTAGAGTCACAGGAATGGTTCAAAACATAGACAGTAAGAAGAGTCAGTTTTCTTGTACTTAAGTCGGCATTGTGCCTTTTGTATTTAATTCCGTTGCAATTTCTGTGTTTCATAGTCAATAAGAAGGTCAGAGGGATACAGTAAACCTGAGGTGAAGCATCGGAATCTATAACTAGTGTCACTGGAATGGTTCAAAGCATAGACAGTAAGAAGAGTCAGTTTTCTTGTACTTAAGTTGGCATTGTTCCGTTTGTACTTAATTCCGATGCAATTACTGTGTTTCATCGTCAATAAGACGGTCGGAGGGATACAGTAAAGCTGACGTGAAGTTTCGGAATCTATAACTAGTGTCACAGGAATTGTTCAAAACTTAGACAGTAAGAAGAATCAGTTTTCTTGTACTTAAGTCGGCGTTGTGCCTTTTGTATTTAATTCCGATGCAATTTCTGTGTTTCATCGTCAATAAGAAGGTCAGAGGGATACAGTAAACCTGAAGTGAAGCATCGGAATCTATAACTAGAGTCACAGGAATGGTTCAAAACATAGACAGTAAGAAGAGTCAGTTTTCTTGTACTTAAGTCGGCATTGTGCCTTTTGTATTTAATTCCGTTGCAATTTCTGTGTTTCATAGTCAATAAGAAGGTCAGAGGGATACAGTAAACCTGAGGTGAAGCATCGGAATCTATAACTAGTGTCACTGGAATGGTTCAAAGCATAGACAGTAAGAAGAGTCAGTTTTCTTGTACTTAAGTCGGCATTGTGCCTTTTGTATTTAACTCCGATGCAATTTCTGCGTTTCATAGTCAATAAGAAGTCATTGGGATACAGTAAACCTGAAGTGAAACATCGGAATCTATAAGTAGTGTCTCAGGAATGGTTCAAAACATAAACAGTAAGAAGAGTCAGTTTACTTGTACTTAAGTCGGCATTGTGCCTTTTGTATTTAATTCCGATGCAATTTCTGTGTTTCATAGTCATTAAGAAGGTCAGAGGGATACAGTAAACGTGAAGTGAAGCATCGGAATCTATAGCTAGTGTCACAGGAATGGTTCAAAACTTAGACAGTAAGTAGAGTCAGTATTCTTGTACTTAAGTTGACATTGTGCCTTTTGTATTTAATTCCAATGCAATATCAGTGTTTCATCAACAATAAAAAGATCAGAGTGATACAGCAAACCTGAAGTGAAGCATCGGAATCTAAAACTAGTGTCACAGGAATGGTTCAAAACTTAGTAAGAAGAGTCAGTTTTCTTGTACTTAAGTCGGCATTGTGCCTTTTGTAATTAATTCCAATGCAATTTCTGTGTATCATCGTCAATAAGAAGGTCAGAGGGATACAGTAAACCTGAAGTGAAGCATCGGAATCTATAACTCGTGTCACTGGAATGTTTGAAATCATAGACAGTAAGAGGAGTCAGTTTTCTTGCACTTAAGTCGGCATTGAGCTTTTCGTATTTATTTCCGGTGCAATTTCTGTGTTTCATCGTCAATAAGAAGGTCAGAGGGATACAGTAAACATGAAGTGAAGCATCGGAATCTATAACTAGTGTCACGGGAATGGTTCAAAACTTAGACAGTAAGAAGAGTCAGTTTTCTTGTACTTAAGTCGGCATTGTGCCTTTTGTATTTAATTCCAATGCAATTTCTGTGTATCATCGTCAATAAGAAGGTCAGAGGGATACAGTAAACCTGAAGTGAAGCATCGGAATCTATAACGTGTCACAGGAATGGTTCAAAACATAGACAGTAAAAAGAGTCAGTTTTCTTGTACTTAAGTATTCGTTGTGCCTTTTGTATTTAATTCCGATGCAAGTTCTGTGTTTCATCGTCAATAAGAAGGTCAGAGGGATACAGTAAACCTGAAGTGAAGCATCGGAATCTATAACTAGTGTCACAGGAATGGTTTAAACATAGACATTAAGAGGAGTCAGTTTTCTTGTACTTAAGTCGGCATTGTGCCTTTTGTATTTGATTCCGATGCAATTTAAGTGTTTCATCGTCAATTAGAAGGTCAGAGGGATATAGTGAACCTGAAGTGAAGCATCGGAATCTATAACTAGTGTCACAGGAATGGTTCAAAACATAGAGAGTAAGAAGAGTCAGTTTTCTTGTACTTAAGTCGGCATTGTGCCTTTTGTAGTTAATTCCGATGCTATTTCTGTGTTTCAATGTCAATAAGAAGGTCAGAGGGATACAGTAAACCTGAAGTGAAGCATCGGAATCTATAACTAGTGTCACAGGAATGGTTCCAAGCATAGACAGTAAGAAGAGTCAGTATTCTTGTACTTAAGTCGGCATCGTGCCTTTTGTATTTAAATCCGATGCAATTTCTGTGTATCATCGTCAATAAGACGGTCAGAGGGATACAGTAAACCTGAAGTGAAGCATCGGAATCTATAACTAGTGTCACAGGAATGGTTCAAAACATAGACAGTAGGAAGAGTCAGTTTTCTTGTACTTAAGTCGGCATTGTGCCTTTTGTATTTAATTCCGATGCAATTTCTGTGTTTCATTGTCAATAAGAAGGTCAGAGGGATATAGTGAACCTGAAGTGAAGCATCGGAATCTATAACTAGAGTCACAAAAATGGTTCAAAAACATAGACAGTTATAAGAGTCAGTTTTCTTGTACTTAAGTCGGCATTGTGCCTTTTGTATTTAACTCCGATGCAATTTCTGTGTTTCATCGTCAATAAGAAGGTCAGAGGGATACAGTAAACCCGAAGTGAAGCATCGGAATCTATAACTAGTGTCACAGGAATGGTTCAAATCATAGACAGAAAGAAGAGTCAGTTTTCTTGTACATAAGCCGGCATTGTGACTTTTGTATTTAATTCGGATGCAATTTCTGTGTTTCAACGTCAATAAGAACGTCAGAGGTATACAGGAAACCTGAAGTGAAGCATCGGAATCTATAACTAGTGTCACATGAATGGTTCAAAACATAGACAGTAAGAAGTGTCAGTTTTCTTGTACTTAAGTCGGCATTATGCTTTTTATATTTAATTCCGATGCAATTTCTGTGTTTCATCGTCATTAAGAAGGTCAGAGGGATACAGTAAACGTGAAGTGAAGCATCGGAATCTATAACTAGTGTCACAGGAATGGTTCAAAACTTAGACAGTAAGTAGAGTCAGTATTCTTGTACATAAGTTGACATTGTGCCTTTTGTATTTAATTCCAATGCAATATCAGTGTTTCATCAACAATAAAAAGATCAGAGGGATACAGCAAACCTGAAGTGAAGCATCGGAATCTATATCTGGTGTCACAGGAATGGTTCAAAACTTAGACAGTAAGAAGAGTCAGTTTTCTTGTACTTAAGTCGGCATTGTGCCGTTTCTATTTAATTCCAATGCAATTTCTGTGTATCATCGTCAATAAGAAGGTCAGAGGGATACAGTAAACCTGAAGTGAAGCATCGGAAACTATAACTAGTGTCACTGGAATGTTTCAAATCATAGACAGTAAGAGAAGTCAGTTTTCGTGCACTTAAGTCGGCATTGTGCGTTTCGTATTTATTTCCGGTGCAATTTCTGTGTTTCATCGTCAATAAGAAGGTCAGAGGGATACAGTAAACCTGAGGTGAAGCATCGGAATCTATAACTAGTGTCACAGGAATGGTTCAAAGCTTAGACAGTAAGAAGAGTCAGTTTTCTTGTACTTAAGTCGGCATTGTGCCTTTTGTATTTAATTCCAATGCAATTTCTGTGTATCATCGTCAATAAGAAGGTCAGAGGGATACAGAAAACCTGAAGTGACGCATCGGAATCTATAACTAGTGTCACAGGAATGGTTCAAAACATAGACAGTAAAAAGAGTCAGTTTTCTTGTACTTAAGTATTCGTTGTGCCTTTTGTATTTAATTCCGATGCAAGTTCTGTGTTTCATCGTCAATAAGAAGGTCAGAGGGATACAGTAAACCTGAAGTGAAGAATCGGAATCTATAACTAGTGTCACAGGAATGGTTTAAACATAGACATTAAGAGGAGTCAGTTTTCTTGTATTTAAGTCGGCATTGTGCCTTTTGTAGTTAATTCCGATGCAATTTCTGTGTTACAATGTCAATAAGAAGGTCAGAGGGATACAGTAAACCTGAAGTGAAGCATCGGAATCTATAACTAGTGTCACAGGAATGGTTCAAAACATAGAGAGTAAGAAGAGTCAGTTTTCTTGTACTTAAGTCGGCATTGTGCCTTTTGTAGTTAATTCCGGTGCAATATCTGTGTTTCAATGTCAATAAGAAGGTCAGAGGGATACAGTAAACCTGAAGTGAAGCATCGGAAACTATAACTAGTGTCACAGGAATGGTTCAAAGCATAGACAGTAAGAAGAGTCAGTATTCTTGTACTTAAGTCGGCAACGTGCCTTTTGTATTTAAATCCGATGCAATTTCTGTGTATCATCGTCAATATGAAGGTCAGAGGGATACAGTAAACCTGAAGTGAAGCATCGGAATCTATAACTAGTGTCACAGGAATGGTTCAAAACATAGACAGTAGGAAGAGTCAGTTTTCTTGTACTTAAGTCGGCATTGTGCCTTTTGTATTTAATTTCGAATCAATTTCTGTGTTTCATCGTCAATAAGAAGGTCAGAGGGATACAGTAAATCTGAAGTGAAGCATCGGAAACTATAACTAGTGTCACAGGAATGGTTCAAAACATAGACAGTAAGAAGAGTCAGTTTTCTTGTACTTAAGTCGGCATTGTGCCTTTTGTATTTAACTCCGATGCAATTTCTGTGTTTCATCGTCAATAAGAAGGTCAGAGGGATACAGTAAACCCGAAGTGAAGCATCGGAATCTATAACTAGTGTCACAGGAATGGTTCAAAACATAGACAGTAAAAAGAGTCAGTTTTCTTGTACTTAAGTCGGCATTGTGCCTTTTGTATTTAATTCCGATGCAATTTCTGCGTTTCATAGTCAATAAGAAGTCAGTGGGATACAGTAAACCTGAAGTGAAACATCGGAATCTAAAAGTAGTGTCACAGGAATGGTTCAAAACATAAACTGTAAGAAGAGTCAGTTTACTTGTACTTAAGTCGGCATTGTGCCTTTTGTATTTAATTCCGATGCAATTTCTGTGTTTCATCGTCAATAAGAAGGTCAGAGGGATACAGTAAACCTGAAGTGAAGCATCGTAATCTATAAGTAGTGTCACAGGAATGGTTCAAAACATAGACAGTAAGAAGAGTCAGTTTTCTTGTACTTTAGTTGGGATTGTGCCCTTTGTATTTAATTCCGATGCAATTTCTGTGTTTCATCGTCAACAAGCAGGTCAGAGGGATACAGTAAACCTGAAGTGAAGCATCGGATTCTATAACTAGTGTCCCTGGAATGGTTTAAAACATAGACAGTAAGAAGAGTCAGTTTTCTTGTACATAATTCGGCATTGTGCATTTTCTATTTAATTCCGATGCAATTTCTGTGTTTGAATTTCAATAAGAACGTCAGAGGGATACAGTAAACCTGAAGTGAGCGTCGGAATTTATAACTAGTGTCACAGGAATGGTTCAAAACATAGACAGTAAAAAGAGTCAGTTTTCTTGTACTTAAGTATTCGTTGTGCCTTTTGTATTTAATTCCGATGCAAGTTATGTGTTTCATCGTCAAAAAGAAGGTCAGAGGGATACAGTAAACCTGAAGTGATGCATCGGAATCTATAACTAGTGTCACAGGAATGGTTTAAACATAGACATTAAGAGGAGTCAGTTTTCTTGTACTTAAGTCGGCATTGTGCCTTTTGTATTTGATTCCGATGCAATTTAAGTGTTTCATCGTCAATAAGAAGGTCAGAGGGATATAGTGAACTTGAAGTGAAGCATCGGAATCTATAACTAGTGTCACAAGAATGCTTCAAAACATAGAGAGGAAGAAGAGTCAGTTTTCTTGTACTTAAGTTGGCATTGTGCCCTTTGTATTTAATTCCGATGCAATTTCTGTGTTTCATCGTCAACAAGCAGGTCAGAGGGATACAGTAAACCTGAAGTGAAGCATCATAATCTGTAACTAATGTCACAGAAATGGTTCAAAACATAGACAGTAAGAAGAGTCACTTTTCCTGTACTTAAATCGGCATTGTGCCTTTTGTATTTAATTCCCATGCAATTTCAGTGTTTCATCGTCAATAAGAGGGTCAGAGGGATACAGTAAACATGAAGTGAAGCATCGGAATCTATAACTAGTGTCCCTGGAATGGTTTAAAACATAGACAGTAAGAAGAGTCAGTTTTCTTGTACATAATTCGGCATTGTGCATTTTCTATTTAATTCCGATGCAATTTTTGTGTTTCATCGTCAATCAGAAGGTCAGAGGTATACAGTAAACCCGAAGTGAAGCATCGGAATCTATAACTAGTGTCACAGGAATGGTTAAAACATAGACAGTAAGATGTGCCAGCCTTCTTGTACTTGAGTCGGCATTGTGCCTTTTGTATTTATTACCGATGCAATTTCTGTGTTTCATCGTCAATAAGGAGGTTAGAGGGATACAGTAAACCTTAAGTGAAGCTACGGAATCTAAAACCGGACTCACAGGAAAGGTTCTAAACGAAGACAGTAAGAAGAGCCAATCTTCTTGTACTTGAGTTGGCATTGTGCCTTTTGTATTGAATTCCTATGCAATTTCTGTGTCAATAAGAAGGTCAGAGGGATATAGTGAACCTGAGGTGAAGCATCGGAATCTATAACTAGTGTCACAGGAATGGTTGAAAACATAGAGAGTAAGAAGAGTCAGTTTTCTTGTACTTAAGTCGGCATTGTGCCTTTTGTAGTTAATTCCGATGCAATTTCTGTGTTTCAATGTCAATAAGAAGGTCAGAGGGATACAGTAAACCTGAAGTGCAGCATCGGAATCTATAACTAGTGTCACAGGAATGGTTCAAAACATAGACAGTAGGAAGAGTCAGTTTTCTTGTACTTAAGTCGGCATTGTGCCTTTTGTAGTTAATTCCGATGCAATTTCTGTGTTTCAATGTCAATAAGAAGGTCTGAGGGATACAGTAAACCTGATGTGAAGCATCGGAATCTATAACTAGTGTCACAGGAATGGTTCAAAGCATAGACAGTAAGAAGAGTCAGTATTCTTGTACTTAAGTCGGCATCGTGCCTTTTGTATTTAAATCCGATGCAATTTCTGTGTATCATCGTCAATAAGAAGGACTGAGGGATACAGTAAACCTGAAGTGAAGCATCGGAATCTATAACTAGTGTCACAGGAATGGTTCAAAACATAGACAGTAGGAAGAGTCAGTTTTCTTGTACTTAAGTCGGCATTGTGCCTTTTGTATTTAATTCCGATGCAATTTCTGTGTTTCATCGTCAATAAGGAGGTCAGAGGGATACAGTAAATCTGAAGTGAAGCATCGGAATCTATAACTAGTGTCACAGGAATGGTTCAAAACATAGACAGTAAGAAGAGTCAGTTTTCTTGTACTTAAGTCGGCATTGTGCATTTTGTATTCAATTCCGATGAAATTTCTGTGTTTCATCGTCAACAAGAAGGTCAGAGGGACACAGTAAACCTGAAGTGAAGCATCGGAATCTATAACTAGAGTCACAAAAATGGTTCAAACACATAGACAGTTATAAGAGACAGTTTTCTTGTACTTAAGTCGGCATTGTGCCTTTTGTATTTAACTCCGATGCAATTCCGGCGTTTCATAGTCAATAAGAAGTCATTGGGATACAGTAAACCTGAAGTGAAGCATCGGAATCTATAACTAGTGTCACATGAATGGTTCAAAACATAGACAGTAAGAAGTGTCAGTTTTCTTGTACTTAAATCGGCATTGTGCCTTTTGTATTTAATTCCCATGCAATTTCAGTGTTTCATCGTCAATAAGAGGGTCAGAGGGATACAGTAAACATGAAGTGAAGCATCGGATTCTATAACTAGTGTCCCTGGAATGGTTTAAAACATAGACAGTAAGAAGAGTCAGTTTTCTTGTACATAATTCGGCATTGTGCATTTTCTATTTAATTCCGATGCAATTTTTGTGTTTCATCGTCAATCAGAAGGTCAGAGGTATACAGTAAACCTGAAGTGAAGCATCGGAATCTATAACTAGTGTCACAGGAATGGTTCAAAACATAGAGAGTAAGAAGAGTCAGTTTTCTTGTACTTAAGTCGGCATTGTGCCTTTTGTAGTTAATTCCGATGCAATTTCTGTGTTTCAATTTCAATAAGAAGGTCAGAGGGATACAGTAAACCTGAAGTGAAGCATCGGAATCTATAACTAGTGTCACAGGAATGGTTCAAAACATAGACAGTAGGAAGAGTCAGTTTTCTTGTACTTAAGTCGGCATTGTGCCTTTTGTATTTAATTCCGATGCAAGTTCTGTGTTTCATCGTCAATAAGAAGGTCAGAGGGATACAGTAAACCTGAAGTGAAGCATCGGAATCTATAACTAGTGTCACAGGAATGGTTCAAAGCATAGACAGTAAGAAGAGTCAGTATTCTTGTACTTAAGTCGGCATCGTGCCTTTTGTATTTAAATCCGATGCAATTTCTGTGTATCATCGTCAATAAGAAGGTCAGAGGGATACAGTAAACCTGAAGTGAAGCATCGGAATCTATAACTAGTGTCACAGGAATGGTTCAAAACATAGACAGTTATAAGAGATAGTTTTCTTGTACTTAAGTCGGCATTGTGCCTTTTGTATTTAACTCCGATGCAATTTCTGCGTTTCATAGTCAATAAGAAGTCATTGGGATACAGTAAACCTGAAGTGAAACATCGGAATCTATAAGTAGTGTCACAGGAATGGTTCAAAACATAAACAGTAAGAAGAGTCAGTTTACTTGTACTTAAGTCGTCATTGTGCCATTTGTATTTAATTCCGATGCAATTTCTGTGTTTCATCGTCATTAAGAAGGTCAGAGGGATACAGTAAACGTGAAGTGAAGCATCGGAATCTATAACTAGTGTCACAGGAATGGTTCAAAACTTAGACAGTAAGTAGAGTCAGTATTCTTGTACTTAAGTTGACATTGTGCCTTTTGTATTTAATTCCAATGCAATATCAGTGTTTCATCAACAATAAAAAGGTCAGAGGGATACAGCAAACCTGAAGTGAAGCATCGGAATCTATAACTAGTGTCACAGGAATGGTTCAAATCTTCGACAGTAAGAAGAGTCAGTTTTCTTGTACTTAAGTCGGCATTGTGCTTTTCGTATTTATTTCCGGTGCAATTTCTGTATTTCATCGTCAATAAGAAGGTCAGAGGGATACAGTAAACCTGAAGTGAAGCATCGGAATCTATAACTAGTGTCACAGGAATGGTTCAAAACTTAGACAGTAAGAAGAGTCAGTTTTCTTGTACTTAAGTCGGCATTGTGCCTTTTGTATTTAATTCCAATGCAATTTCTGTGTATCATCGTCAATCAGAAGGTCAGAGGGATACAGTAAACCTGAAGTGAAGCATCGGAATCTATAACTAGTGTCACAGGAATGGTTCAAAACATAGACAGTAAAAAGAGTCAGTTTTCTTGTACTTAAGTATTCGTTGTGCCTTTTGTATTTAATTCCGATGCAAGTTATTTGTTTCATCGTCAATAAGAAGGTCAGAGGGATACAGTAAACCTGAAGTGATGCATCGGAATCTATAACTAGTGTCACAGGAATGGTTTAAACATAGACATTAAGAGGAGTCAGTTTTCTTGTACTTAAGTCGGCATTGTGCCTTTTGTATTTGATTCCGATGCAATTTAAGTGTTTCATCGTCAATAAGAAGGTCAGAGGGATATAGTGAACTTGAAGTGAAGCATCGGAATCTATAACTAGTGTCACAGGAATGCTTCAAAACATAGAGAGTAAGAAGAGTCAGTTTTCTTGTACTTAAGTCGGCATTGTGCCTTTTGTAGTTAATTCCGTTGCAATATCTGTGTTTCAATGTCAATAAGAAGGTCAGAGGGATACAGTAAACCTGAAGTGAAGCATCGGAAACTATAACTAGTGTCAAAGGAATGGTTCAAAACATAGACAGTAAGAAGAGTCAGTTTTCTTGTACTTAAGTCGGCATTGTGCATTTTGTATTTAATTCCGATGAAATTTCTGTGTTTCATCGTCAATAAGGTCAGAGGGACACAGTAAACCTGAAGTGAAGCATCGGAATCTATAACTAGAGTCACAAAAATGGTTCAAAACATAGACAGTTATGAGAGTCAGTTTTCTTGTACTTAAGTCGGCATTGTGCCTTTTCTATTTAATTCCGATGAAATTTCTGTGTTTCATCGTCAATAAGAAGGTCAGAGGGATACAGTAAACATGAAGTGAAGCATCGGAATCTATATCTAGTGTCATAGGAATGGTTCAAAACATAGACGGTAAGAAGAGTCAGTTTTCTTGTACTTAAGTCGGCATTGTGCCTTTTGTATTTAATTCCGATGCAATTTCTGTGTTTCATCGTCAATAAGAAGGTCAGAGGGATACAGTAAACCTGAAGTGAAGCATCGGAATCTATAACTAGTGTCACAGGAATGGTTCAAAACATAGACAGTAAGAAGAGTCAGTTTTCTTGTACTTAAGTCGGCATTGTGCCTTTTGTATTTAACTCCGATGCAATTTCTGTGTTTCATCGTCAATAAGAAGGTCAGAGGGATACAGTAAACCCGAAGTGAAGCATCGGAATCTATAACTAGTGTCACAGGAATGATTCAAAACATAGACACTAAAAGAGTCAGTTTTCTTGTACTTAAGTCGGCATTGAGCCTTTTGTATATAATTCCGATGCAATTTCTGCGTTTCATAGTCAATAAGAAGTCAGTGGGATACAGTAAACGTGAAGTGAAACATCGGAATCTATAAGTAGTGTCACAGGAATGGTTCAAAACATAGTCAGTAAGAAGAGTCAGTTTACTTGTACTTAAGTCGGCATTGTGCCTTTTGTATTTAATTCCGATGCAATTTCTGTGTTTCATCGTCAATAAGAAGGTCAGAGGGATACAGTAAACCTGAAGTGAAGCATCGGAATCTATAAGTAGTGTCACAGGAATGGTTCAAAACATAGACAGTAAGAAGAGTCAGTTTTCTTGTACTTAAGTTGGCATTGTGCCCTTTGTATTTAATTCCGATGCAATTTCTGTGTTTCATCGTCAACAAGAAGGTCAGAGGGATACAGTAAACCTGAAATGAAGCATCAGAATCTGTAACTAATGTCACAGAAATGGTTCAAAACATAGACAGTAAGAAGAGTCACTTTTCCTGTACATAAATCGGCATTGTGCCTTTTGTATTTAATTCCCATGCAATTTCAGTGCTTCATCGTCAATGAGAGGGTCAGAGGGATACAGTAAACATGAAGTGAAGCATCGGAATCTATAACTAGTGTCTCTGGAATGGTTTAAAACATAGACAGTAAGAAGAGTGAGTTTTCTTGTACATAATTCGGCATTGTGCATTTTCTATTTAATTCCGATGCAATTTTTGTGTTTCATCGTCAATCAGAAGGTCAGAGGTATACAGTAAACCTGAAGTGAAGCATCGGAATCTATAACTAGTGTCACAGGAATGGTTAAAACATAGACAGTAAGATGAGCCAGCCTTCTTGTACTTGAGTCGGCATTGTGCCTTTTGTATTTAATACCGATGCAATTTCTGTGTTTCATCGTCAATAAGGAGGTTAGAGGGATACAGTAAACCTTAAGTGAAGCTACGGAATCTAAAACCGGACTCACAGGAAAGGTTCTAAACGAAGACAGTAAGAAGAGCCAATCTTCTTGTACTTGAGTTGGCATTGTGCCTTTTGTATTGAATTCCTATGCAATTTCTGTGTCAATAAGAAGGTCAGAGGGATATAGTGAACCTGAAGTGTAGCATCGGAATCTATAACTAGTGTCACAGGAATGGTTCAAAACATAGACAGTAAGAAGAGTCAGTTTTCTTGTACTTAAGTCGGCATTGTGCATTTTGTATTTAATTCCGATGAAATTTCTGTGTTTCATCGTCAATAAGAAGGTCAGAGGGACACAGTAAACCTGAAGTGAAGCATCGGAATCTATAACTAGAGTCACAAAAATGGTTCAGAACATAGACAGTTATGAGAGTCAGTTTTCTTGTACTTAAGTCGGCATTGTGCCTTTTCTATTTAATTCCGATGCAATTTCTGTGTTTCATCGTCAATAAGAAGGTCAGAGGGATACAGTAAACATGAAGTGATGCATCGGAATCTATATCTAGTGTCATAGGAATGGTTCAAAACATAGACGGTAAGAAGAGTCAGTTTTCTTGTACTTAAGTCGGCATTGTGCCTTTTGTATTTAATTCCGATGCAATTTCTGTGTTTCATCGTCAATAAGAAGGTCAGAGGGATACAGTAAACCTGAAGTGAAGCATCGGAATCTATAACTAGTGTCACAGGAATGGTTTAAACATAGACATTAAGAGGAGTCAGTTTTCTTGTATTTAAGTCGGCATCGTGCCTTTTGTAGTTAATTCCGATGCAATTTCTGTGTTTCAATGTCAATAAGAAGGTCAGAGGGATACAGTAAACCTTAAGTGAAGCATCGGAATCTATAACTAGTGTCACAGGAATGGTTCAAAGCATAGACAGTAAGAAGAGTCAGTATTCTTGTACTTAAATCGGCATCGTGCCTTTTGTATTTAAATCCGATGCAATTTCTGTGTATCATCGTCAATAAGAAGGTCAGAGGGATACAGTAAACCTGAAGTGAAGCATCGGAATCTATAACTAGTGTCACAGGAATGGTTCAAAACATAGACAGTTATAAGAGACAGTTTTCTTGTACTTAAGTCGGCATTGTGCCTTTTGTATTTAACTCCGATGCAATTTCTGCGTTTCATAGTCAATAAGAAGTCATTGGGATACAGTAAACCTGAAGTGAAACATCGGAATCTATAAGTAGTGTCACAGGAATGGTTCAAAACTTAGACAGTAAGTAGAGTCAGTATTCTTGTACTTAAGTTGACATTGTGCCTTTTGTATTTAATTCCAATGCAATATCAGTGTTTCATCAACAATAAAAAGGTCAGAGGGATACAGCAAACCTGAAGTGAAGCATCGGAATCTATAACTAGTGTCACAGGAATGGTTCAAAACTTAGACAGTAAGAAGAGTCAGTTTTCTTGTACTTAAGTCGGCATTGTGCCTTTTGTATTTAATTCCAATGCAATTTCTGTGTATCATCGTCAATAAGAAGGTCAGAGGGATACAGTAAACCTGAAGTGAAGCATCGGAATCTATAACTAGTGTCACTGGAATGGTTCAAATCATAGACAGTAAGAGGAGTCAGTTTTCTTGCACTTAAGTCGGCATTGTGCTTTTCGTATTTATTTCCGGTGCAATTTCTGTGTTTCATCGTCAATAAGAAGGTCAGAGGGATACAGTAAACCTGAAGTGAAGCATCGGAATCTATAACTAGTGTCACAGGAATGGTTCAAAACTTAGACAGTAAGAAGAGTCAGTTTTCTTGTACTTAAGTCGGCATTGTGCCTTTTGTATTTAATTCCAATGCAATTTCTGTGTATCATCGTCAATAAGAAGGTCAGAGGGATACAGTAAACCTGAAGTGAAGCATCGGAATCTATAACTAGTGTCACAGGAATGGTTCAAAACATAGACAGTAAAAAGAGTCAGTTTTCTTGTACTTAAGTATTCGTTGTGCCTTTTGTATTTAATTCCGATGCAAGTTATGTGTTTCATCGTCAATAAGAAGGTCAGAGGGATACAGTAAACCTGAAGTGATGCATCGGAATCTATAACTAGTGTCACAGGAATGGTTTAAACATAGACATTAAGAGGAGTCAGTTTTCTTGTACTTAAGTCGGCATTGTGCCTTTTGTATTTGATTCCGATGCAATTTAAGTGTTTCATCGTCAATAAGAAGGTCAGAGGGATATAGTGAACTTGAAGTGAAGCATCGGAATCTATAACTAGTGTCACAGGAATGCTTCAAAACATAGAGAGTAAGAAGAGTCAGTTTTCTTGTACTTAAGTTGGCATTGTGCCCTTTGTATTTAATTCCGATGCAATTTCTGTGTTTCATCGTCAACACGAAGGTCAGGGGGATACAGTAAACCTGAAGTGAAGCATCATAATCTGTAACTAATGTCACAGAAATGGTTCAAAACATAGACAGTAAGAAGAGTCATTTTTCCTGTACTTAAATCGGCATTTTGCCTTTTGTATTTAATTCCCATGCAATTTCAGTGTTTCATCGTCAATACGAGGGTCAGAGGGATACAGTAAACATGAAGTGAGGCATCGGAATCTATAACTAGTGTCCCTGGAATGGTTTAAAACATAGACAGTAAGAAGAGTCAGTTTTCTTGTACATAATTCGGCATTGTGCATTTTCTATTTAATTCCGATGCAATTTTTGTGTTTCATCGTCAATCAGAAGGTCAGAGGTATACAGTAAACCTGAAGTGAAGCATCGGAATCTATAACTAGTGTCACAGGAATGGTTAAAACATAGACAGTAAGATGAGCCAGCCTTCTTGTACTTGAGTCGGCATTGTGCCTTTTGTATTTATTACCGATGCAATTTCTGTGTTTCATCGTCAATAAGGAGGTTAGAGGGATACAGTAAACCTGAAGTGAAGCATCGGAATCTATAACTAGTGTCACAGGAATGGTTCAAAACATAGACAGTAGGAAGAGTCAGTTTTCTTGTACTTAAGTCGGCATTGTGCCTTTTGTATTTAATTCCGATGCAAGTTCTGTGTTTCATCGTCAATAAGAAGGTCAGAGGGATACAGTAAACCTGAAGTGAAGCATCGGAATCTATAACTAGTGTCACAGGAATGGTTTAAACATAGACATTAAGAGGAGTCAGTTTTCTTGTATTGAAGTCGGCATTGTGCATTTTGTATTTAATTCCGATGAAATTTCTGTGTTTCATCGTCAATAAGAAGGTCAGAGGGACACAGTAAACCTGAAGTGAAGCATCGGAATCTATAACTAGAGTCACAAAAATGGTTCAAACACATAGACAGTTATAAGAGACAGTTTTCTTGTACTTAAGTCGGCATTGTGCCTTTTGTATTTAACTCCGATGCAATTCCTGCGTTTCATAGTCAATAAGAAGTCATTGGGATACAGTAAACCTGAAGTGAAGCATCGGAATCTATAACTAGTGTCACATGAATGGTTCAAAACATAGACAGTAAGAAGTGTCAGTTTTCTTGTACTTAAATCGGCATTGTGCCTTTTGTATTTAATTCCCATGCAGTTTCAGTGTTTCATCGTCAATAAGAGGGTCAGAGGGATACAGTAAACATGAAGTGAAGCATCGGATTCTATAACTAGTGTCCCTGGAATGGTTTAAAGCATAGACAGTAAGAAGAGTCAGTTTTCTTGTACATAATTCGGCATTGTGCATTTTCTATTTAATTCCGATGCAATTTTTGTGTTTCATCGTCAATCAGAAGGTCAGAGGTATACAGTAAACCTGAAGTGAAGCATCGGAATCTATAACTAGTGTCACAGGAATGGTTCAAAACATAGAGAGTAAGAAGAGTCAGTTTTCTTGTACTTAAGTCGGCATTGTGCCTTTTGTAGTTAATTCCGATGCAATTTCTGTGTTTCAATTTCAATAAGAAGGTCAGAGGGATACAGTAAACCTGAAGTGAAGCATCGGAATCTATAACTAGTGTCACAGGAATGGTTCAAAACATAGACAGTAGGAAGAGTCAGTTTTCTTGTACTTAAGTCGGCATTGTGCCTTTTGTATTTAATTCCGATGCAAGTTCTGTGTTTCATCGTCAATAAGAAGGTCAGAGGGATACAGTAAACCTGAAGTGAAGCATCGGAATCTATAACTAGTGTCACAGGAATGGTTTAAACATAGACATTAAGAGGAGTCAGTTTTCTTGTATTTAAATCGGCATTGTGCCTTTTGTAGTTAATTCCGATGCAATTTCTGTGTTTCAATGTCAATAAGAAGGTCAGAGGGATACAGTAAACCTGAAGTGAAGCATCGGAATCTATAACTAGTGTCACAGGAATGGTTCAAAGCATAGACAGTAAGAAGAGTCAGTATTCTTGTACTTAAGTCGGCATCGTCCTTTTGTATTTAAATCCGATGCAATTTCTGTGTATCATCGTCAATAAGAAGGTCAGAGGGGTACAGTAAACCTGAAGTGAAGCATCGGAATCTATAACTAGTGTCACAGGAATGGTTCAAAACATAGACAGTTATAAGAGACAGTTTTCTTGTACTTAAGTCGGCATTGTGCCTTTTGTATTTAACTCCGATGCAATTTCTGCGTTTCATAGTCAATAAGAAGTCATTGGGATACAGTAAACCTGAAGTGAAACATCGGAATCTATAAGTAGTGTCACAGGAATGGTTCAAAACATAAACAGTAAGAAGAGTCAGTTTACTTGTACTTAAGTCGGCATTGTGCCATTTGTATTTAATTCCGATGCAATTTCTGTGTTTCATCGTCATTAAGAAGGTCAGAGGGATACAGTAAACGTGAAGTGAAGCATCGGAATCTATAACTAGTGTCACAGGAATGGTTCAAAACTTAGGCAGTAAGTAGAGTCAGTATTCTTGTACTTAAGTTGACATTGTGCCTTTTGTATTTAATTCCAATGCAATATCAGTGTTTCATCAACAATAAAAAGGTCAGAGGGATACAGCAAACCTGAAGTGAAGCATCGGAATCTATAACTAGTGTCACAGGAATGGTTCAAAACTTAGACAGTAAGAAGAGTCAGTTTTCTTGTACTTAAGTCGGCATTGTGCTTTTCGTATTTATTTCCGGTGCAATTTCTGTGTTTCATCGTCAATAAGAAGGTCAGAGGGATACAGTAAACCTGAAGTGAAGCATCGGAATCTATAACTAGTGTCACAGGAATGGTCCAAAACTTAGACAGTAAGAAGAGTCAGTTTTCTTGTACTTAAGTCGGCATTGTGCCTTTTGTATTTAATTCCAATGCAATTTCTGTGTATCATCGTCAATAAGAATGTCAGAGGGATACAGTAAACCTGAAGTGAAGCATCGGAATCTATAACTAGTGTCACAGGATTGGTTCAAAACATAGACAGTAAAAAGAGTCAGTTTTCTTGTACTTAAGTATTCGTTGTGCCTTTTGTATTTAATTCCGATGCAAGTTATGTGTTTCATCGTCAATAAGAAGGTCAGAGGGATACAGTAAACCTGAAGTCATGCATCGGAATCTATAACTAGTGTCACAGGAATGGTTTAAACATAGACATTAAGAGGAGTCAGTTTTCTTGTACTTAAGTCGGCATTGTGCCTTTTCTATTTAATTCCGATGCAATTTCTGTGTTTCATCGTCAATAAGAAGGTCAGAGGGATACAGTAAACATGAAGTGAAGCATCGGAATCTATATCTAGTGTCATAGGAATGGTTCAAAACATAGACGGTAAGAAGAGTCAGTTTTCTTGTACTTAAGTCGGCATTGTGCATTTTGTGTTTAATTCCGATGCAATTTCTGTGTTTCATCGTCAATAAGATGGTCAGAGGGATACAGTAAACCTGAAGTGAAGCATCGGAATCTATAACTAGTGTCACAGGAATGGTTCAAAACATAGACAGTAAGAAGAGTCAGTTTTCTTGTACTTAAGTCGGCATTGTGCCTTTTGTATTTAACTCCGATGCAATTTCTGTGTTTCATCGTCAATAAGAAGGTCAGAGGGATACAGTAAACCCGAAGTGAAGCATCGGAATCTATAACTAGTGTCACAGGAATGGTTCAAAACATAGACAGTAAAAAGAGTCAGTTTTCTTGTACTTAAGTCGGCATTGAGCCTTTTGTATATAATTCCGATGCAATTTCTGCGTTTCATAGTCAATAAGAAGTCAGTGGGATACAGTAAACCTGAAGTGAAACATCGGAATCTGTAAGTAGTGTCACAGGAATGGTTCAAAACATAGACAGTAAAAAGAGTCAGTTTTCTTGTACTTAAGTCGGCATTGAGCCTTTTGTATATAATTCCGATGCAATTTCTGCGTTTCATAGTCAATAAGAAGTCAGTGGGATACAGTAAACCTGAAGTGAAGCATCGGAATCTATAACTAGTGTCACAGGAATGGTTCAAAACATAGACAGTAAGAAGAGTCAGTTTTCTTGTACTTAAGTTGGCATTGTGCCCTTTGTATTTAATTCCGATGCAATTTCTGTGTTTCATCGTCAACAAGAAGGTCAGAGGGATACAGTAAACCTGAAGTGAAGCATCAGAATCTGTAACTAATGTCACAGAAATGGTTCAAAACATAGACAGTAAGAAGAGTCACTTTTCCTGTACATAAATCGGCATTGTGCCTTTTGTATTTAATTCCCATGCAATTTCAGTGTTTCATCGTCAATAAGAGGGTCAGAGGGATACAGTAAACATGAAGTGAAGCATCGGAATCTATATCTAGTGTCCCTGGAATGGTTTAAAACATAGACAGTAAGAAGAGTCAGTTTTCTTGTACATAATTCGGCATTGTGCATTTTCTATTTAATTCCGATGCAATTTTTGTGTTTCATCGTCAATCAGAAGGTCAGAGGTATACAGTAAACCTGAAGTGAAGCATCGGAATCTATAACTAGTGTCACAGGAATGGTTAAAACATAGACAGTAAGATGAGCCAGCCTTCTTGTACTTGAGTCGGCATTGTGCCTCTTGTATTTAATACCGATGCAATTTCTGTGTTTCATCGTCAATAAGGAGGTTAGAGGGATACAGTAAACCTTAAGTGAAGCTACGTAATCTAAAACCGGACTCACAGGAAAGGTTCTAAACGAAGACAGTAAGAAGAGCCAATCTTCTTGTACTTGAGTTGGCATTGTGCCTTTTGTATTGAATTCCTATGCAATTTCTGTGTCAATAAGAAGGTCAGAGGGATATAGTGAACCTGAAGTGAAGCATCGGAATCTATAACAAGTGTCACAGGAATGGTTCAAAACATAGACAGTAAGAAGAGTCAGTTTTCTTGTACTTAAGTCGGCATTGTGCATTTTGTCTTTAATTCCGATGAAATTTCTGTGTTTCATCGTCAATAAGAAGGTCAGAGGGACACAGTAAACCTGAAGTGAAGTATCGGAATCTATAACTAGAGTCACAAAAATGGTTCAAAACATAGACAGTTATGAGAGTCAGTTTTCTTGTACTTAAGTCGGCATTGTGCCTTTTCTATTTAATTCCGATGCAATTTCTGTGTTTCATCGTCAATAAGAAGGTCAGAGGGATACAGTAAACATGAAGTGAAGCATCGGAATCTATATCTAGTGTCATAGGAATGGTTCAAAACATAGACGGTAAGAAGAGTCAGTTTTCTTGTACTTAAGTCGGCATTGTGCCTTTTGTATTTAATTCCAATGCAATTTCTGTGTTTCATCGTCAATAAGAAGGTCAGAGGGATACAGTAAACCTGAAGTGAAGCATCGGAATCTATAACTAGTGTCACAGGAATGGTTCAAAACATAGACAGTAAGAAGAGTCAGTTTTCTTGTACTTAAGTCGGCATTGTGCCTTTTGTATTTAACTCCGATGCAATTTCTGTGTTTCATCGTCAATAAGAAGGTCAGAGGGATACAGTAAACCCGAAGTGAAGCATCGGAATCTATAACTAGTGTCACAGGAATGGTTCAAAACATAGACAGTAAAAAGAGTCAGTTTTCTTGTACTTAAGTCGGCATTGATTCTTTTGTATATAATTCCGATGCAATTTCTGCGTTTCATAGTCAATAAGAAGTCAGTGGGATACAGTAAACCTGAAGTGAAACATCGGAATCTATAAGTAGTGTCACAGGAATGGTTCAAAACATAAACAGTAAGAAGAGTCAGTTTACTTGTACTTAAGTCGGCATTGTGCCTTTTGTATTTAATTCCGATGCAATATCTGTGTTTCATCGTCAATAAGAAGGTCAGAGGGATACAGTAAACCTGAAGTGAAGCATCGGAATCTATAAGTAGTGACACAGGAATGGTTCAAAACATAGACAGTAAGAAGAGTCAGTTTTCTTGTACTTAAGTTGGCATTGTGCCCTTTGTATTTAATTCCGATGCAATTTCTGTGTTTCATCGTCAACAAGAAGGTCAGAGGGATACAGTAAACCTGAAGTGAAGCATCAGAATCTGTAACTAATGTCACAGAAATGGTTCAAAACATAGACAGTAAGAAGAGTCACTTTTCCTGTACATAAATCGGCATTGTGCCTTTTGTATTTAATTCCCATGCAATTTCAGTGTTTCATCGTCAATAAGAGGGTCAGAGGGATACAGTAAACATGAAGTGAAGCATCGGAATCTATAACTAGTGTCCCTGGAATGGTTTAAAGCATAGACAGTAAGAAGAGTCAGTTTTCTTGTACATAATTCAGCATTGTGCATTTTCTATTTAATTCCGATGCAATTTTTGTGTTTCATCGTCAATCAGAAGGTCAGAGGTATACAGTAAACCTGAAGTGAAGCATCGGAATCTATAACTAGTGTCACAGGATTGGTTAAAACATAGACAGTAAGATGAGCCAGCCTTCTTGTACTTGAGTCGGCATTGTGCCTTTTGTATTTAATACCGATGCAATTTCTGTGTTTCATCGTCAATAAGGAGGTTAGAGGGATACAGTAAACCTTAAGTGAAGCTACGGAATCTAAAACCGGACTCACAGGAAAGGTTCTAAACGAAGACAGTAAGAAGAGCCAATCTTCTTGTACTTGAGTTGGCATTGTGCCTTTTGTATTGAATTCCTATGCAATTTCTGTGTCAATAAGAAGGTCAGAGGGATATAGTGAACCTGAAGTGAAGCATCGGAATCTATAACTAGTGTCACAGGAATGGTTCAAAACATAGAGAGTAAGAAGAGTCAGTTTTCTTGTACTTAAGTGGCATTGTGCCTTTTGTAGTTAATTCCGATGCAATTTCTGTGTTTCAATTTCAATAAGAAGGTCATAGGGATACAGTAAACCTGAAGTGAAGCATCGGAATCTATAACTAGTGTCACAGGAATGGTTCAAATCATGGCCAGTAAGAAGAGTCAGTATTCTTGTACTTAAGTCGGCATCGTGCCTTTTGTATTTAAATCCGATGCAATTTCTGTGTATCATCGTCAATACGAAGGTCAGAGGGATACAGTAAACCTGAAGTGAAGCATCGGAATCAATAACTGGTGTCACAGGAATGGTTCAAAACATAGACAGTAAGAAGAGTCAGTTTTCTTGTACTTAAGTCGGCATTGTGCCTTTTGTATTTAATTCCGATGCAAGTTCTGTGTTTCATCGTCAATAAGAAGGTCAGAGGGATACAGTAAACCTGAAGTGAAGCATCGGAATCTATAACTAGTGTCACAGGAATGGTTTAAACATAGACATTAACACGAGTCAGTTTTCTTGTATTTAAGTCGGCATTGTGCCTTTTGTAGTTAATTCCGATGCAATTTCTGAGTTTCAATGTCAATAAGAAGGTCAGAGGGATACAGTTAACCTGAAGTGAAGCATCGGAATCTATAACTAGTGTCACAGGAATGGTTCAAAACATAGACAGTAGGAAGAGTCAGTTTTCTTGTACTTAAGTCGGCATTGTGCCTTTTGTATTTAATTCCGATGCAAGTTCTGTGTTTCATCGTCAATAAGAAGGTCAGAGGGATACAGTAAACCTGAAGTGAAGCATCGCAATCTATAACTAGTGTCACAGGAATGGTTTAAACATAGACATTAGGAGGAGTCAGTTTTCTTGTATTTAAGTCGGCATTGTGCCTTTTGTAGTTAATTCCGATGCAATTTCTGTGTTTCAATGTCAATAAGAAGGTCAGAGGGATACAGTAAACCTGAAGTGAAGCATCGGAATCTATAACTAGTGTCACAGGAATGGTTCAAAGCATAGACAATAAGAAGAGTCAGTATTCTTGTACTTAAGTCGGCATCGTGCCTTTTGTATTTAAATCCGATGCAATTTCTGTGTATCATCGTCAATAAGAAGGTCAGAGGGATACAGTAAACCTGAAGTGAAGCATCGGAATCTATAACTAGTGTCACAGGAATGGTTCAAAACATAGACAGTTGGAAGAGTCAGTTTTCTTGTACTTAAGTCGGCATTGTGCCTTTTGTATTTAATTCCGATGCAATTTCTGTGTTTCATCGTCAATAAGAAGGTCAGAGGGATACAGTAAATCTGAAGTGAAGCATCGGAATCTATAACTAGTGTCACAGGAATGGTTCAAAATATAGACAGTAAGAAGAGTCAGTTTTCTTGTACTTAAGTCGGCATTGTGCATTTTGTATTTAATTCCGATGAAATTTCTGTGTTTCATCGTCAATAAGAAGGTCAGAGGGACACAGTAAACCTGAAGTGAAGAATCGGAATCTATAACTAGAGTCACAAAAATGGTTCAAAAACATAGACAGTTATAAGAGACAGTTTTCTTGTACTTAAGTCGGCATTGTGCCTTTTGTATTTAACTCCGATGCAATTTCTGCGTTTCATAGTCAATAAGAAGTCATTGGGATACAGTAAACCTGAAGTGAAGCATCGGAATCTATAAGTAGTGTCACAGGAATGGTTCAAAACATAAACAGTAAGAAGAGTCAGTTTACTTGTACTTAAGTCGGCATTGTGCCTTTTGTATTTAATTCCGATGCAATTTCTGTGTTTCATCGTCATTAAGAAGGTCAGAGGGATACAGTAAACGTGAAGTGAAGCATCGGAATCTATAACTAGTGTCACAGGAATGGTTCAAAACTTAGACAGTAAGAAGAGTCAGTATTCTTGTACTTAAGTTGACATTGTGCCTTTTGTATTTAATTCCATTGCAATTTCTGTGTATCATCGTCAATAAGAAGGTCAGAGGGATACAGTAAACCTGAAGTGAAGCATCGGAATCTATAACTAGTGTCACTGGAATGGTTCAAATCATGGACAGTAAGAGGAGTCAGTTTTCTTGCACTTAAGTCGGCATTGTGCTTTTCGTATTTATTTCCGGTGCAATTTCTGTGTTTCATCGTCAATAAGAAGGTCAGAGGGATACAGTAAACCTGAAGTGAAGCATCGGAATCTATAACTAGTGTCACAGGAATGGTTAAAAACTTAGACAGTAAGAAGAGTCAGTTTTCTTGTACTTAAGTCGGCATTGTGCCTTTTGTATTTAATTCCAATGCAATTTCTGTGTATCATCGTCAATAAGAAGGTCAGAGGGATACAGTAAACCTGAAGTGAAGCATCGGAATCTATAACTAGTATCACAGGAATGGTTCAAAACATAGACAGTAAAAAGAGTCAGTTTTCTTGTACTTAAGTATTCGTTGTGCCTTTTGTATTTAATTCCGATGCAAGTTCTGTGTTTCATCGTCAATAAGAAGGTCAGAGGGATACAGTAAACCTGAAGTGATGCATCGGAATCTATAACTAGTGTCACAGGAATGGTTTAAACATAGACATTAAGAGGAGTCAGTTTTCTTGTACTTAAGTCGGCATTGTGCCTTTTGTATTTGATTCCGATGCAATTTAAGTGTTTCATCGTCAATAAGAAGGTCAGAGGGATATAGTGAACCTGAAGTGAAGCATCGGAATCTATAACTAGTGTCACAGGAATGGTTCAAAACATAGAGAGTAAGATAAGTCAGTTTTCATGTACTTAAGTCGGCATTGTGCCTTTTGTAGTTAATTCCGGTGCAATATCTGTGTTTCAATGTCAATAAGAAGGTCAGAGGGATACAGTAAACCTGAAGTGAAGCATCGGAAACTATAATTAGTGTCACAGGAATGGTTCAAAGCATAGACAGTAAGAAGATTCAGTATTCTTGTACTTAAGTCCGCATCGGGCCTTTTGTATTTAAATCCGATGCAATTTCTGTGTATCATCGTCAATAAGAAGGTCAGAGGGATACAGTAAACCTGAAGTGAAGCATCGGAATCTATAACTAGTGTCACAGGAATGGTTCAAAACATAGACAGTAGGAAGAGTCAGTTTTCTTGTACTTAAGTCGGCATTGTGCCTTTTGTATTTAATTTCGATGCAATTTCTGTGTTTCATCGTCAATAAGAAGGTCAGAGGGATACAGTAAATCTGAAGTGAAGCATCGGAAACTAAACTAGTGTCACAGGAATGGTTCAAAACATAGACAGTAAGAAGAGTCAGTTTTCTTGTACTTAAGTCGGCATTGTGCATTTTCTATTTAATTCCGATGAAATTTCTGTGTTTCATCGTCAATAAGAAGGTCAGAGGGACACAGTAAACCTGAAGTGAAGCATCGGAATCTATAACTAGAGTCACAAAAATGGTTCAAAACATAGACAGTTATGAGAGTCAGTTTTCTTGTACTTAAGTCGGCATTGTGCCTTTTCTATTTAATTCCGATGCAATTTCTGTGTTTCATCGTCAATAAGAAGGTCAGAGGGATACAGTAAACCTGAAGTGAAGCATCGGAATCTATAAGTAGTGTCACAGGAATGGTTCAAAACATAGACTGTAAGAAGAGTCAGTTTTCTTGTACTTAAGTTGGCATTGTGCCCTTTGTATTTAATTCCGATGCAATTTCTGTGTTTCATCGTCAACAAGAAGGTCAGAGGGATACAGTAAACCTGAA